>NW_019272111.1:6582-49778 GCF_002738345.1 Cucurbita maxima | reverse complement strand
CCCCACCCCCGCCGTAAAACTCGCTAAAGACTTTCCATAAATTCTCCTCTATGCACTCCAACTTTTCTAAAAGATGGTCATCATGAAACCTTAGACCCCGGGGATTTGTTACTCTAAAAAAACCCAAAGACCACCTACAAGATTTCCACCATGGCGTAAACAAGGCTTCCAACTCTTCCCTCTCTCTATCAAAGATGGGACTCTAATCCAACCCATCCCAAAAAAGACCTAGGGGCCAAAAGGGGCATAGAGATTTGAAAAGAAAGAGATGATCTCCTCCTCAATCTCCCTATCCTCCTTCAAGATATCCCCATTGTCTAGAAAGTCAATCAGGTTCTTGTTTCTCCTCCCTCTAGCAAAACAACATGATCTCTAACCATTTAAACTAAAATTAATTTTAAAAAAATATCTTACGGTCTATTAGGGATTGTTGGTGCATCAGAAGTGACTCGACATTAGGTCGACATCTCAAGAATCTTTTGTAGGAAACAATACTTGTACTGGCAGTATGGGTTATCTCAATTAACTCATAAGTGACTTTTCTCTAAATGATGTTTGCCTTTCTTGTTTCTCATGGCCGAATACAAGGGGGGCAAGCAGTTCTCTATTCTATTGCTCAATTCCTTGGGGCAAATGATAGGTCAACTTAATACTCCTGTACTGCTTCAAACAATGAGAGGAGCATCTCATATGATTCTACGAATCTCCACGCGAGACGTACTGGGAACCTATTCCGTTTAAGTTTCAGAACTTTTGGGGTTTCACAAAACAACTTCCCATGAATTCTAATCGAGAGTTGGTATTCTATTTTCCTTTATCAAAGATTCGCAATTCGTACATTCATCGATATAATAAAATGTATAACTTAGAAAAGAGTATTAGTATAAAGAAACACCATCAACAACTTGCGTATTGAAGCAGGGCATTCGAACGGAATCAATAAGAAAAGAGCGTACAAGATCAAAAAATAATTAAACAGTCTCATACGTGCTTAAAGAGCCATAAAGCCCATCAGTCCGGTGTACCTCAAATTTCTCAAGGCTTCCTCCAGACCCGACGTCCTCTTCGATACAACGACAAGATTGTCATGAAACTGCTTTTGTTTCCCTGCAAGGAACGAGAAAACAAGATGAACACGAGTGAGGTGAAAGAAGAGAAGACCGAGCCATTAACATGTAAAATGAACTTAAATAGTTCCTATGCGCTCAATTCGTGAGTGAAATGAATGATAAGAAAAAGAATGAGAAGTCATAAAGCTTCCGTATATTCCATGGAAGCAAACAAGGTAGAAGGACAAACATACCAGAGCGGAAAGAGGGAAGAAAATTAAGTGGCACGCCCATGAAGGACGACGACTTCGACGAAGGTGAGAAATCATGACCATGAGAGACTGAAGAGAGCTTCAATGATGAAACTCGAACGAGCGAGGCGCTAATTGCCATTCTCCACTAGAAATTTCAACCAACGAACAATAGCAGGAGGAACAGAGGATAACGTTTTGGAGGTACTTACATGGGCGGGCAAATTTACATGGGCTCTGTTCAAGAAGGCGTCTCCTTTATAGGATACGGCCCATGAGGCCCATTTAGGATCCAAATTTATTTATTATTATTTTCATTCCATGGTGACTCGCTAGTTTAGGCCCAAACGTATCGAGCTCTTCATTTTTTTATTACCATGGTGAATATCTTGATCGTACAATTTTCTTGGAATCAATTACTACGCTAAGAATATTGTTTACAATGTGTCTTTCTAAATAAATAAATATATATATATATATATATATATATATTATCAAACAAACTATTTAAAATAAATTAATTTTTTTTATCGACGGTTTCTTATATTTTAAGAATCATATATTTTACTATACACGCTTTTGATTTTTGAAACAGGAATGAACGTTTTGATTTTAGAAAATTGATAGTTGTTATATTATTTAAAATAAAAGTATAATGTATTTGAATTAAATGATAGTGAAAGAACACATATTTTAAGCATTAATTTAAGAAATTTGAATGGACCTAAATATGTAAGCATTAGGATAAAGTTTAGAATGCAGGGCTACATTAATTCACAAAAATTGGTTAAAATTAGAAGTAATTAATTGACAAGATAAAAAGAAAATAAAAAGGTCAAAAAAGGATGGGTTTCATCTTCTCTCTTCTTTTTTCTTTTATCCGTTTTTTGGGGTTAATACGTCACATTGCCCAACTTGGCACACCAAAAATTAAAATTAAAATTAAAATTAAAATGTTACAAGGCTTTGATTATTCTCTGCTTCTTGGAAGGTTGCAATTCCAATAATACCCCTTGGTTCTTTGGCTCCCCGCCGCAACGACCCACCGGCAGCGGCACTTCCAGAATATTGACTCCAAAAAGCTTGACCACATGAACCGCCTTCACCCCCCCTTCACTTATCGCCTTTCCATCGATGTAAAGCTGCTTATCCGCGCCGGTGGAGCGGAGGAACCGAACCACATCCCCGGCTCGGAGACTCTTCTCTTTCACGAACCGGCTCCACCCTTTAGTCAACACATAGCTCTGGCTACTATTCCAATACGAGTACCGGAACCGCCAAACTTTCCCTCCCATATCCTCCAAGTTCAAAAGCATTCCTTTCCCGGAACCCAACCCCTCCCCCGTCGGGAAATTCTTCTCCGCGTGCTGCTTCGGTATCACCAACCGGTTCAACTTCCCCACGTCACTCGGCGTCACCGTTTTCTCAAACAACACTTCCCTCTTCGAATCAACCCCCGAATGGTGGACAGGCGTATTAGCCGCCGCTATGGCCCCACGCTGCCGCTTGCTCTGCTGGAGCTCCTCATTGTAGGTGTGTTTCCGGAGCATGTCCACGATCTCGAGCTTGGAGTGGGAGTTCAGAAACTCGCCCTCCATGGCATCATTATCATCGTCGTCGTCCAGGGATTTGAAGTTGGTGACGGCGTCGCGGCCACGGAAGCGGAGGGCAGCGATGTCGTAGGCGTTGGCAGCGTGGTGTTCTTGGTTGAATGTCCCGAGCCAGACTCTCTGATGCTTCTCGTAAATCTGGGCCCCCCATCGGCCATTGGGCTGAGGGACCACTCCTTTGAAACGGGAAGATGGAAGCTTCCGAGATTCGGCCTCATGGGGCATCCCAGGCGCGGGGGATGAGTGGAAGAGTAATGGAGTGATGGGAGAAATGGAGGTGGAGTCGCTGCCGCTGCTTTCGTCTATAGAACTCGCATCCATTTTGTTTGGAGAGAGAAAAAAAAAAGGAATCAATGGGAAGTGAGGGGCTGATGGGGGAGGAATATATACATACATATTGCAACTCAAGACCTTTTTTTTTTTTTTTTTTTTTTTAATTTAATTTTAGAAATGAAATTATCAAAATAAGAAAGAGGAAGGAGGGGGGAAGGGATGGAATCCAATTATTATAGGTGTGGGAGATATGGGTATGTGGGTGAAGTTAGAGATAGACATATATAATATATTAATTCAAGATTTTTTTCCTTTTTCTTTTTTTTTTTTAAAAAAAAAAAAAAGAAGGTTAGGTTAAATTAAAAATGGAGTTGAAAGTTGTTAAGATTAGAGAGGAATAGATATTAGATACAGGTTCATCCCCCCGGCTATCGCCTATCAAATCTGCTGCCACTCCTGTTGTTGTACCGCTCATCCCATGCCCCGCGCGCGCTCTCTCTCTCTCTCTCTCTCTCCCTCCCATTACAGAGAAGAGAGGACAGCCCCACAAGCCCCGCTCCACTCCCACCACGTGTAAAGATAATGAGATATGGGCGGTGTTGTGGGCCTGCTTCTTCACAACACATTCAATCCATCTCCCATTCACATTATTTTCATAATATCCTAATTTCCTTTGCAAATTAATACAAACCCATAACTCTCACCACACCCTTGGACTGGAAAAGGTCGGAGTAATGGAGGGTGGAGATTGGAGATTGGGGGAGTAGAGTGGGAGTAGGGAGTGTGTGAGCCACCCCACTCGAACATGGCATACGTTAAATTGTACGGAATAACTGGGGATAAAATAGTCATTTTGGTGGGGCCCAGTGGAGTCCACAAAATGCATTGAATATTATTGTACCCTCTTCACTTACTCTACTCATTTACGCCTCTTTTATGCCTATATATTTACCTCCCAATACTGCCTGCATATTTACTAACGTATTCCTCCTATTTTATGCCTCAATCTCTCAACTTCATTAAATTATTATGTAACTATGAATTTCTTTCAAATAAGTACGCCTTTTATTGGGTGACTTTTTAATCTATTTCAGCAAAATTAATGAATATTATCCACTCCCCTCTTACCATTTTTTCCTATCTAAAATCACAACTTTCAAATCTCATACAAAGATGTTAACATTTACAAATAAAAGACAAATATAACCGTTCCAGTAATGCTCAAATAATTAAACCTTAGTTGTGAGTGGATAATTATTAATTTAAATTAATTAAAAATTAAAAATATTTGTGAGTTGGATTAGATTGGATTTGGACATTTTTTTACCTTCAATTGTTTGGATGGTAAACTTTTTGAACCGTAAATTTTTAGATGGTTCCGATCTTTTATTCACATTTGATTAAGATTTACCATTTCATTTGAATATATATTTTTAAAATTAACAAGAAATTGGTATTGATTTGGTTTAATCTAACTTAGTTTTTGGGAGATTTATGAAATCCATACCCATCTAAAATTTTCTATTCAAATTAAATAAGGTCGTAGATTGAATTGAAAAATTTGAAAAATGTAGGAATATTATGATTAATAGGCAATAAAAAAGGCATGTTCATAAAACCCATAATCCAAAATCATTTTGTTTAGTATTTTGAGGAGTCGTCCAATTTTGTCGCATTGGCTCTCTAATATCATTTTTTTTCTTGTTAACGCAATATTCCATACATCCATTTATTATGCCTCATCTCTTTGGATGCCCCACATATGTATTAATCAAATCCCTTTCACTATGTCTATTTTTAGTTAGTGGTCCAAACATAAATTTTCAATAATAGGTTTTCAGTTTTTAAGATATGTTTCAAACAAGATGGACATAAAAATGATGCAATTGTTATTTGTTGTAAAAAGCACCGCATTAATTATTAATTTCTTTTTGTTTTTCATTTTATGTTTACGTAGTATTGCTCTCACTCGTGATCCAATGATTTCAAAATTTAGAAAACAAATTGAGTATTGAATGAATGATTTGAGAAAGAAACGAAAATTGAGATATATTTTTATATACTGAGAATTGAGATAATCGCAATGATAGAGAAGATAGAAAAGATGAGAACGTGAACGACATGTTGGCACTTTTAGGCAAGTGCGGTTGGATTTGACATTTTATATGAATCATATTAATCCGACACATCATCTTTTGTCGTTCCCTCCTGCTCTCCTTCACCTACCATGGCCACCTCATGCCTACATTTATTTTCCCCTAATTTTTTTTTCTTTATTTTCCCATCTTTTAAATGTATTTAAAATCTAAGTAATAGCTGTAAATTACATTCTTATAGGTTGGCAATTATACTTGAAATGGAATGAGCAAATTTTTGAAAATGTACAAATTTTGGCTGACAATTTCATAGAATAATTTTTTGACTGTTAGTGAGGACCTACTCTATACATCAATTTTCCTTGAAAAATAATGGTAGTATTTAAACATATTATTAAAAAGACACCAAATATATTATTTAATTGTATTTAATTTCATAAAAAAAAAATTAAAAAAAAATAGAAACAAGGAGCATACAAGAGAGACGCATGTGCAAAAAAAATAAAAAATAAAAATTAATTATGAAATTCATTTTCCACATCGAAATAGAAAAGAATTATTGGTTTGACTCGAAAGATTAGATTAATGATAGATCATTATCTCATAATCTAAGAGTGATGATAAGGTTGATTACTAAAAAAAACCTTGAGCTCCAAATATATTTATTTTTTTGTCTTAAAGAACAAAAGTTTCCATAATCTTAAGTATATATATTGAAAGTGAAATGTTAAAGGGTTGAAAGGGAAGGGAAAGAAGTTTATCAAAAAAGTATCTAAATATTCTGATAAAATTTTGTATTATCAAAACTTTATTTGAGAATGTTTTAAAAGTAATGATCAAACTTGATGGGATTGGGTTGATTTGCTCCCTTTTATAGATATGATCTGTCAAATGCTATTATTTTAGGATAAGAATGAAAAAAATTCAAGTTAAATTTTATCTTTAAAGAGATTACTCATATATTTATTTATTTTTTTTATAAAAAAAATGGTAGTATATTAACTTTTTATATATTTCTTATTTATTTCTTTCATTTTTATATAAAAAAATCTAAAATTAGTCTACAAAAATAATACATTCTTATATTTTGGGGGCCAAATACAATTCTATATTCCTATCTAATAATAATAACAATAATAAAAGAAACATATACTTTATTTTCCCCTCTTCTTCCACATAATTTTTTTTTAAAAAAAGACTATAATTTACTATATAAATCCAAATCCAAAAATATTGATTACGAGAGAAAGAAAGAACATGTGCCACGTCAGCAGCCATTGTTTTCCTCACTGTCTTCCACTTCTCATGGTTTCTTCAACCCGTTCACACGCTGGCACGGAGTTTAAATAATTGCAACAATAATAAATAAATAAATAATTTATCAAATTATTAAAAAAAAAAAACTCGGTAAGCAATTAAAATTAAGAAACTAAGGAAGGATTGAAATTATGAGGTTAGGAATCTTTGACTGCTGCTTGGTCTTGTACATACGTGGACATAGAACACGTTTTTCGGGTCAAAGTCGCACGTGATCAAATTGCTTTTAGCACCTCCCACCAATTAATATATTTTTTTAATCTTAATTTGGTTAGAATTATTCCACTAATTTTTTACTTAATTAAAATTTAAACCCTCCATTCAATGGACCCACATATTTTTCTATTTTTTCAAGGATTTAAATAAAACAAAATAAAAATCCCAACTTGTGACCTATTTTCCACAAAGAAAAATCTGATTTTTGAACGGATTCATTTTTGGTCAAAGTCAATGCTAAGCAGACCAAAACAGAAAAAAGCCAAACAAAAAAAAAAAAAAAAAGAGAATTTCGGGTATATATATATATATATATATAAATAGATAAAGCCCGAGTCTATTTACAAAAAAAATAAAATAAATAAATAATAGAGTTTTGAGATTCTTCTTAATCAGTTATTTGGTTTTAATTATGATAAACCCGAATTTTATTATTCTATCCAAATTATTTACGTAATTAATAATATTCAATATTATTTTTTCATTATTCAACTTTTTTTTTTTTTATATTATGTTTGAAATAAAAAAAAATTTGCAAAGTGTTTATTGTAATTTTTATATTATATTTAGCAGAAATAGTACGCCACTTTTTAAAATGTTAATATTATAGAGTATAAATTCAGGAAAATTTGAATAAATTTGTTTTCAAGTGCAAATTTGAGAGTAAAAAACAAAACATAATATTTTAAATTACCAAAACAAGAAAGAAAAAATATTAAAAAAATGTAGGGGCGAAAACAAACTTGAAATCTAAAAACCAAAATAAATGAAGCGTAAAAGCAATGTGAAGGGAAATTTGGGTTAGTGAGCAAAAAGGGGGAAATAAAAAGGGTTTAAGGAATCAATTCCATAACTCGTAGCTGCATTCGTTGACTAAGATTGTTGACTACCAATAGGTGTGAAGCGGGGCCCGCCATCCACGGCATCTCACGACAAAGATGACGTAATTCTACAATGCCTACAAATGATTAGCATGTGAACGGCTACACTTGATTTGTCTCTCTCCAAATAAATAAATAAATAAATAAATAAATAAATAAAAAGGGCAAGTTGGCAACATGAGCAAAGAAAAATCAAATAAAAGAGTTGGGGAGTTGGCGTTGCATAGGGTTTAGCACCACTTGCACATATCTTATCGGACAACTTGAGATCACATTTCATTTGAATTCTTCTCCTTTTGATGTGGCCTTTCACAAACCTTAACTTCAACAACTTTTGTTTGTTTATTATTGTTTTCTTTTTTCTGTATTAAACTTAAAGAGTGGTTCTTGAGTGTTAGAGACATTAATTGGTGGGAGACTCGACAATAATCTTATGAAGAGATTAGAGTTCACGAAGATGAAGTATTGTTTACTCATTTGGAAATTAAGTCAAGTGTTATTGCAGGTTGTTTTAATGATGTTAATAGGCTTAATCATGTTATTTGTGTATATGGTAATGAAAGTAATTGTATTTAGTTGTAGACATGCAAATTTTGAAGATTTGAAACTATAACATCCGAGCTTAATCAGAAATTAAATATTAGATTTTTTCTTTTAAATTCGAACTTCCAAGATTTTAGTAAGGGATATGGTAGGAGAAAATAATACTTACAAAAATCTCAACAACTAAGAAAAAAAATATAAAATTATAATAAAAATACTTAAAATTTTAGAAAATCGTCCTTTTGACCCTTGCCTAATTAAGGGTCTAGGTTAGACATGATTAGATGGCTAATGATGAAGGAAAAGAAGAAAAGAAAGAAAAGGAAAAGAGAGAAAGAAAATGGGTGTTTAGGATTGTTGAGAGAGTCAAAGTCAAAATCCACTTCAAATGACCATTTGGAATCCGAATTTTGCTATAGTTTCTGCAGTGTCCTCAGGAGAACCATTCTTGGATTTTGTATCACTCAATTTCTTCAAGAATCGACAAAAATGGAAGGGATTTTGCAAGTTTTATAAAGGGAGGTGGAGTTGATTCGAACCAAAAAGTGGCATTTCGATGAACGTCAAGAAGCTGAATGGGAGGCGAAACGTGTCTGCAATCAGCAGTGAAGACACTTCATGTTGACCCATCGTCAACATGCAGTTTGACCCAAGGACCCGCTCGCAACCCATCTTCCAACCTGCTAAGTGTGTCATGCGTCACGATACTATAATTCAAAAGAAACTTATGCTTACGTGTAGGGGTGTACATGGTCTGGGTTGTACATGGTCTGGGTTGGATTGATGGATTTTTTTGACCCAACCCAAAAGTTCGGGTTGGTTGGATTGGTAACTCAATCCAACCCAAAAATTTTCACAATTCAACCCAACCCTCTATTTTCGGATTGGGTTGTTTGGTTGTCAAATTTTTTTTTTAGAGTTTTATTTATCTACAATTTATAATTGTTCGGATACAATGTTAGAAAACATATATTAAAAAGTTCACAAACAAACACAAATCAATCTATGATTATTCACAGGAAAAAAAATCAATAAAAATAAGTAAAAATGGTAACATATTAACATAGTTCAACATTGTCATAAAACTAAAGACAACTACACCGACTGGACGCATGTGGCATAGTTGTGCATTAGCTGTGCGTAGCTAGCTACCTTTATAGCGCATATGATGGTGTGTGTAGAGAGAAATTTCAAGAATTTTGGAGCTTCTAACACGTGGTAAAGCTAGCTCGAAAAGGCATATGTCATCTAAGTAAGTAACCACATAGATTACAGGAAGTTATACTTGTAGGAATCACTAGAAAGTAATATGGTAGGTTGCTTACTGAGTATATTTGTATACTCTCCCCTTTCCTTTTTCTTTCCCAGGTCTTTGTAGGTTGCCGGTCGAGGGGGAGGAGCGTTCGAGAGCTATGCGGTCACAGAGGGGTCGTTCCAGAGCGTCAACCTATCTTTGTGTTTGAGTTTTTTGTATTTTGTTTTGAAATTATATCTCAAACCCACTTTTACCTTTTGTAATACATTCAAACAACCCCACCTTATAATTTAATTTATTTTTTTATTTAATTTTGGCATTGTTATCTTTATTTTGATTTAAATTTTATCATATTTTTATCTCTGATTGTATTTTACTTTTATTTGATTCTACTTTCATCTTTTTTAGTTACGATCCGAGATTCGAAGTCTAAAAAATCGGGTCATGACAGATTGGTATCAGAACAGTCAGGTTATAGGTTTTACAAACTTTTATCCTTAGGATAGAGTGTCCTACACCTCTGTGACTCGGCTCAATGATAGGCCTCGCTGCAACTAGGTTTGCAGTCTAACCCTGTTTAGTAGTTTATGATATGTTGTAAGATCTGTAAGAATTTGATATTTGTATCGGGTTACGTGATAGTTATCATTACATCTTAGGGCATTAAATAGTGAACGTTTACTCTATATGTCGATGATGGATTCGAGTTATAGTGTTTTGATACGATGATGAGGCCGAGAGAGGTCACATGATAGCACACTAGCCTTAGAAAGATAGAGAGGTGACGCCACAAAGTGCGTGACGTCTAACCCATAGAGATGTGCATGAGATATCTTAAGGTCTAGTACGAGATGAAGTATCTATGACCCAGCCTTCTGTAACCATCATTTTCGATGCCAAGCATGCCTCCGTGGAGACCATATAGTAATTCTAGACAAAATAGAGCATATCTCGGTGCAAACCACATAGTATACCCAGACAATATAGATCATTTAGGCAAAGGCAACCACCACAGGAATGAAGCACCCCTTAAGTAGACCATTACCTCAATTGAGTTTTGGAGAGATAAGATTCACCAACCTTGAGAGAAGAGCTAAAGAGGTCTTTGATGCAAGGTTTTGGTTGGAATTTTTGGGAGCTAAGTTCAAGCTTATAGACTTCCAAGAGCGCAATGTGCGCGATCTAGCACTTATCAGCTATAGGATGAAGGATCACCCAAGAGATGATAAGTTTTTTTTTTTACGTCAGTGGAGAGGTCCAAGTCTAATAGCACCACGTGGTTATCAGGGTTATGTGATCGCATTCTAAGTCGTTCTTAGGATGGACATGCATGCTCACCAAGACAAGGATGTGGAATCGTTAACGTAGACCCGTGAACTTTGGAGTTGAGGGAAACAGGAAAAAAAAAGTGGTCAAGTTGTGGCCACACTGACATCATCTAGAGCAATGATGGTCCAAGCGCCATGATAACCTAAAGCCTAATCCCTCAAATAGGTTATTTGTAGGACTCTGGCTCCACACACGGAGAGTATTTGCTAAAATCACTACAGCTAAATGATGGTGAAAGTTCTCTATTTATAATCATTTACATAATTAAATAAATTACAAAAGGAAATAGAAAGATCAATAAATGGATACAAGATATTTGACTATAATAAAAAATCAAATATGATATCTCTAGTAAACGGCAATGGAAGGCTAAATATCATACAAGATATTTACCTATAATAACAGGTTAAATATGATACCTATGGTAAACCGTAATGGAAGATTAAATATCATCAATCATACAAGATATTTGCCTATAATAAATGGTCAAATATGATACATATGTTAAACATTAATTCAGGGCTAAATATCTTCAACACCTACCGCAAACTGAGCGTCGGGTTTGAATGAACGTGAAGCTTGGATCTGAAAAATTGAAAGAGAGGTCGAGAAACACTTTTTGTGAAGATGTCAACGACCTGGAGATGGGAAGGTACATACTGTATGCGAAGTATGCCAGCGAACAACAAGTTTTCGAAGGAAATGATAATCTAATTCAACACATTTGGCCCGCTTGTGAACAACAAGAAAGTGATTGCGATAGGGGTATGTAGAAATTGACTGATAGAATTGACAACATGGGTAGTATCTGGGCGTGTA
This sequence comes from Cucurbita maxima, assembly GCF_002738345.1. Taxonomy (NCBI): domain Eukaryota; kingdom Viridiplantae; phylum Streptophyta; class Magnoliopsida; order Cucurbitales; family Cucurbitaceae; genus Cucurbita; species Cucurbita maxima. Next base: position 38,139 of record NW_019272111.1, on the reverse strand, counting down.
ATGGTTAATTACTAAAATACGCCAACAAAAGATCGATAGAGAGTAGGATCAGAGAAAGAAGAACCATCAATAGTCAGGTGTTGTGAAACAAACATGAGGGTATGAATTGGTTTGCTATCGAGCAAAAGAGCATGAGTAAGAATATCTCGAACATATTTTAATTGATTAATAAAGAGACCATAATGAGTGGGTGAAGAGCCATGATGGTAGATCTAGAGATGACGATTCTGCACACAGCACCACTATTTCCAGGAGTTGAGGTCGGCGATAGAGCTAGAGTAGAAGAAGTCAAGATAGAGGGATTTGCAACTGGAATTTGCTCTGGTGAATTTGAAGGAGCAGTAAGCGGAGCTAGTGGAGAAGTAGTTGATGCTATATAGCAGGTGGTGAAGTTTTAGTGGTCGAAAAGGGAGTCGTGCCCCTAGAGCACGAGATGAAGACAGTGTTGAAGTTGGAGGAGTTGGGCGAACGAGCTGATTTTGGCGATGAGGCTAGCGACGACTTGATTGGCAAAGAGACCGATTCAACCGATTAAAGCGACAAGGATGACGAAGACAAAGGTAGAGGAGGAAGTCATAACAATGAAGAATGCAAAGAGAAGAAAGAAAAGACAAATATGAAAGAGGGAAGGGAAGTTTCAGTTGCTGAGGTTGAGGAGTTGCTGAGGTTGAGGATGAAGATGAGGAGGTTTCTAGTTGAAGGGGAGGTGATGATTCCCGAGTTCCAACATGTCTTGACTCTCCAGAGAAGTTGACTTTTCCAAATAAGATAATTGGAGAAAGAAAGTTTAATTATGATCATATGGATTAGAGTGTTGAAAGGAAGAAGATGAGAAGAGTATTCGGAAGCCACGGTGAAGAAAGGATAAGGATTGCTAAACTAAAGGGGGTCTGATACCATGCGAATATTTGCTAAAACGGCCGCATCTAAATGATAGGGAAAATTCTCTATTCATAATTATTTATAAATTCAAATAAATTACAAAGTAAATGGAAAGAGCAATAAATGGATACGAACATATTTTCCTATAATAAAAGGTCAAATATGATACCTATATTAAATCATAATGGAAGCTTAAATATTATACAAGATATTTGCCTATAATAAACGGTTAAATACGATACCTATGATAAACTGGAATGGGAGGCTAAATATCCTCAATCATACAAGATATTTGCTTGTAATAAATGATCAAATATGAAACATATGGTAAACCATAAGTCAGGGATAAATATCCTAACACACACGATTGTGGTAGGCATACTTATGAAGCATACTTAGGTAGAAGTAGAGCTTCTAGACAATGTGATTCTGAAAACTACCTTAGTGGTAGCAGTGATCTTGGCTTTCAACTAGGTAAGACCAGTAGAAGACATAATATGCCGTAGGGGATACCTTTTCTTAAGATATTATGCCTACATGTAGAGGAAGAATCCCTAGAGCTTAAAGAAGGCTAGCCACCACACAAGTGTTGGGATCTATGTCGTAAAGCCTGATAATTAATTATTTAGTTTTTAACAATAATTTTATTATTTTATTTGTAATTTAATTATTATCCATGATATGAAAATACAAGGTTATTAATGTAATCTTGAATAGTTTGTTGTTGAATAGAAGAGGATCGTGTTCAATTAATAACGTAAATAATCTATAGTATATGGATAAGGTTGTGTGCCTTCTCCTAGTAACACTATTGATACGATCCACTTTGTAATAGTTATAAAAGATTTGATCCAAATCGTTCACGTGGATACATGTAAGTGGGGGTATCATATACAATGAGTTTGGATAAGATTGGACCAAGAAATATTTAATCTCTCTTTATAAATTCGTTAATTGAGAAGCTTAATATTTCACATGATGATCATATGCGACTCGATCTTAATCCTAAATGAGTTATGAACTCCTGCTTGTGAGAACTTGTCCTTTAATTTACATGGGTGAGAATGACTCTTTTAGCCAATTCAATATGCCTACCATTTTGGGGACTCGACCAAATAGGGAGTTGACAATATAATATCATGAAATGGAATTCACTTCTTTCCATATAAGAAAATTAGATGACTTGTTCTGTTAAGTAACAATTTCGGAACTTGAACAATGGGGCTCTACGCTCTCATTGGCCTGAGAGGAACTTGGTTTATGATTGGATCATAAACAAATTGTTTATTAGAGATTCAATGGTACTTATGTTGGGTTTTATATCCTAAAACTCATAGTTGGTTAACAAATAACATATTCTTTTTCAAAAAAGTTATTATTGATGTTTATTCAGTAAAGATTGTTATTGAATAAAGTGAATTTTATGATTATAAATCTAAATCCAATAAACTAAGAACACTTTAACTATAGTATGGTTACTTGAAGTATATGTAGGGACATAAGAGTTAATCTAGTTCAAGTATATAGTCAAAATGATCTATCTGAGTGCCTTATCCTGGGAACACTATGGATGCGGCCCACTTTTGTATATGTTATAAACAATGTGATCACTAAATTTTACATGCGGAGACATGTGAGTGGGGGCGTCTTATGCAATTAGTATTGCATAAGATCAGACCATAAAGAAAATCACTCTCACTTTATAATGTCGTTTACTGTTGAGACTGATTTTTTTTCATTCGATGACCTAGGTAACTCGATCTTAATCCTGAGCTAACCATGAGCTCCTGTTTATTCGGAATTATCCTTAGATTTGCATGGGCGAGAGTAGCTCGAGTTCGCCGACTCAATAGGCCTCCCATTTCAGGGGTAAGACTGGGTGAATGGCTGGAGACGTGGGTGTTAGGTTATGAAGTCTGCTCTCTTATTTATAGCTTGGTCAACGGTTATATCCGGTAAAGCTATATATGGTAAATAGTTATATATATTAGATGGTTAAATCTGGTAAAGCTATATATAGTAAATTGAACTATATATATATCCAGTCTGGGAGAGCTTTGAAAATGTAATTTCTATATTCTCTGTATTCTCTCTTCATGTACATACTTGAAGTCATCAATATAAATTCTTTAGCCAGAGTTCTCCTTGCATTTTCTCTATCTTGTTCTTTGTGTTCATCTAGATCGAGTGTGTGAGTTGTTGTGCGATCCCAACAACTAGTATCAGAGCTAGGCGGAAGTCACCACGATCTATGAAGATGGAAAGTTCAAAGATTGGAATTGAGAAGTTCAATTGATCCAATTTCGGTTTCTGGAAAATGCAGATTGAAGATTATATGTATCAGAAAGGTCTTCACGAACCCCTGTTGAGAGTGATGCCAGATACCATGACCACGGAGTAGTGGAAACTCAAGGATCGAAAAGCCTTAGGGATGATCCGGTTCACGCTATCTAGAAACGTGGCGTTTAACATCATCAAGGAGAAGACAACGTCAGATCTGTTGAAGGCGATGTCGAATATGTACGAAAAATCGTCGGCTATGAACAAGGTGTATTTGATGCGAAGATTGTTCAATCTATAGATGTTTGAAGGTGGATCTGTTGTGGATCATATAAATGAATTCAATATGATCGTAAGTCAACTGAGTTCGGTGGAAATTCATTTCGAAGATGAAATTAAAGCATTGATTTTAATGTCTTCTTTACCCGAGTCGTGGGTGATAGTGTTAATGTAACACATGCGGAAGCAATTTGGATCTTAGACACTTTTAGAACATCAATTATAGTAAATAACTAGCATGTTCATAAGTATTAAAACTTAATGAGTTTGAATACTAAACTTTTGTAGTTCAAATTCCTTTTTCCTCACGAACCGGTTTCGAACCACCACTAGTGTCTTCTCCACTATCCTCCGACCTTAAAACGGGATTGTGGAATCCGGTGAGTGACTCAACTTGGGAGGAATTTTGTATATATGAAGAGAGTGTTTGTGAGAGGTTTTTCTCAAGGTTTTTCACCAACAAGAAGACCTTTCATGTATTATGATCACTCTATTTATAGAGTCATGTTTGTATGTTCATGCAAATTTGAGATCACCAAATTTTGACTCAAAATTCCACTCAAATGTTTGGGATTATGTGGCAAGCATGCATGCTTGAGTTAACCAAATTTTGACACTCAAAATTTCACTCAAATTTATGGGGTTTATTTGGCAAGCATGCAAGTTTGGTTAAACCAAATTTTGACACCTCAAAATTCCACTAACATGGATTTTTTCATTAAATGAAGTCAACATTTTGACTTTCTTCATTTTGATTCAACAATCAATTTGAATTATTAATTTCAAATTAAAGTAATATTAAATGATTAATTAAACTATTTAATTAATATTTAATATTAATTCAAATGCCAATCTCAATTAATTCCGACACATATTTGATTAAGATATTTAAATCTTATTTAAATATCTCAAATTCTCTCTTTTTGTTTAATTCGTAAGTAAAAGAAAAATGCGGTTAAATACATCGTATATATGTAGCACATTCTCCCTAATTTGAATTCGAACACTTCGAACTCACTCGTCACACTGTTATATGGTTTAGTTCGATATGAGCTAGCAGAGGGACCTAATGGACCTATAGATCATGGGCTCCAACGATCCAAGATTAACCTGTTAAACTCATTAACCTTGTTAACCAACATTCGTTAATTACTAGGACATTCCACTATAGTCTAGTAGTTGCACTCCCCTCACTATAGATATATTTCTGTCCATTTGATATAACCATAATTAGTAAGTCGATCCTTCACAGGTTGTTCGTAACTAGAGCTGGGTCAATTTACCGTTTTACCCCTGAAGTTACTTCTTGTTTCTTATGTTTCACTGATTCTCTAATGAACAATTGGTTTGTGGTCCAACAAGTAAACTGAATCCCTCTCAGGCAATTGAGAGGGTGTGGCCCCTTATTCAAGACCTGGAGTCAGTACTTAAGAGAACTACCTCTCTTCTATCTCTAAAAGTGGGTAGAAATGAATTTCATCTTGCACCCCACGTCCCCAACCATTTACCCAGTCTTACCCTTGAAATGGGAGGCCTATTGAGTCGGCGAACTTGAGCCACTCTCACCCATGCAAATCTAAGAATAATTCCGAATAAACAGGAGTTCATGGTTAGCTCAAGATTAAGATCGAGTTACCTAGGTCATCGAATGAAAAGAAAATTAGTCTCAATAGTAAACGAAATTATAAAGTGTGAGTGATTTTCTTCATGGTCCGATCTTATGCAATACTCATTGCATAGGACGCCCCCACTCACATGTCTCCACATGTACAATTTTAGTGATCACATTGTTTATATCATATACAAAAGTGGGCCGAATCCATAGTGTCCCCAGAATAAGGCACTCAGTCTTATTCTTATACTATAGATCATTTTGACTATATACTTGACTTGATCAACTCTTATGTCTCTACATATAATTCAAGTAATCATACTATGGCCAGAGTGTTCTTAGTTTATTGGATTTAGATTAATGATCGAAAAGTTCACTTTATTCAATAACAATCTTTACTGAATAAATAACAATAATAACTTTATTGAAAATAGAATATGTTTTTGTTTACCAACTATGAGTTTTAAGACATAAAACCCAACAGTGGGATATTGTTGTTGCCGCAATCAACAGTTCGCGAGGATCTGATAAACTAAAGTTTGATGAAATTCGAGATGTAGTTCTCAGCGAAAGTATTCGTAAACGAGAAATTAGAACTTCATCTAGAGTGTTCTCTGTGTTGACCAACGGGGAAGAAGTAAACCGAAGGGCCCAAACAAAGAGCGATCAAAATCAAAGAACCGAGAAAAATCTCCAAATAGACCAAACGTAACGTGTTGGAATAGTGGAGAAAAAGGTCACTTTCGAACAGGTTGTATAAGACCAAAGAGGAGGCAGAATCACAAATTTGGAGATAATGATGATTCTATAAATTCAGCAGAAGACATTGGGTTTCTCTAATCCTCAGCGTGGACAGTTCGATTGAATCTTGGATTTTGAATTTAGGTGCATCTTTTCATTTGTCTCCGAATAAAGAGTTGTTCCGGAATTTCAAATCTTGAAATTTCGAGAAGGTGTATCTTGCCGACAACAAAGATTTGGAGATTCAAGAAAAAGGAGATGTCTGCATAAAAACTCCGGCAGGAAATCAGTGGACATTAAAAGATGTCAGATATATTCCTGGTCTAAAAAAGAACCTAATCTGTATTGGTCAGTTGAACAGCACAGGTTATGCAACAAAGTTAGGGAAGAGTTTGTGGAAGATTGTGAAGGGTGCTACGTTGATAACACGTGGCTCAAAATCTGGAACCTTATACACCACTGCAGGGTGTATGAACATAGCTGCTATTGTTGAGAGTGCTTTAAATTCAAGTCTATGACACAATAGACTTGGACATATGAGCATGAAAGGAATGAAGACACTAGCTGCGAAAGGAGTTTTAGAAGGTCTGAAATCTGTTGATGTGGGTCGTTGTGAGAACTACGTTATGAGGAAGTAGAAACGAGTTAGCTTCACAAGGACTGCCAGAGAATGGAAGAAAGTGTGGTTGGAAATGGAACCATATGTGGAGCAAGGTTCGACGAAGCAAGTGGGAGTTGAGCTTGAGTTGCAGGAAAACTCACTTAGTGATGTTGTAGCAGATACTCATGAAACTCCTGAGACTACTGCTTTGGAACTAGATGTGGAGCATGGTTCCAAGACAACGAAGCAAGTGGGAGTTGAGCTTGAGTTGCAAGAAAACTCACCTAGTGATGTTGTAGTAGATACTCATGAAACTCCTGAGACTACTGTTGAGGAACCAGATGTGGAGCAAGGTTCCAGACCACGAAGCAAGTGGGAGTTAAGCTTGAGTTACACGGAAACTCACCTAGTGATGTTGTAGCAGATACTCAATAAACTCTTGAGACTACTGCTGAGGAACCAGATGTGGAGCAAGGTTCCAAGACAACAAAGCAAGTGGGAGTTGAGGTTGAGTTGCGGAGAAAATCACCTAGTGATCTTGTAGCAGATACTCAACAAACTTCTAAAGTTGTTACGAAGGAATAAATAGTGGAGCAAGTGACACTTGAACCGGTTTTGAGAAGATCATCCAGTACTATTAGAGTACCAGATATGTATATACCTTCATTACACTATCTGTTGTTGATGAAAAGGAACCACAACCCTTTGAGAAGGCCCTACAGTTGGAGGATACAACCAAGTGGAAGCAAGTCATGGATGATGGGACATCTAGGCTTCAAAAATGAGTTGTACTGAGGCTGAATACGTGGCAATTGCTGAAGCTGGAAAGAAGATGATATGGATGACTGACTATCTGGAAGAATTTGGCAAGAAGCAGCACGAAGAGATTCTTTATAGAGATAATCAGAGTGTCATACAGTTGGTGAGGAACTCAGTCTATCATTTAAAGATAAAACATGGAAGACGATATCATTTCACTTGCAGGTTAGTAGAAGATGGTGATGTGTTTTGAAAAGATAGAGGGTGCAAAGAATCCAGCAAACATGTTAACAAAATGTGTTGATGTTGGAATATTGAGGTTGTGCAAAAACTCAATTGGTATGGTTCGGTGAAGATAGTCATGATCGTTTGAGAATGAAATTCTTGGTTGACTGGATCAGTCTCCAAGTGAGAGAATTGTTAGGTTATGGAGCCTGCTCTCTTATTTATAGCTTGGTGGTAAAGCTATATCCAGTGAAGCTATATATGGTAAATAGCTATATATAGTAGATGGTTAAATCTGTTAAAGCTATATATAGTAAACTGAACTATATATATATCCCGTTCGGTAGAGCTTTGAAAATGTACTTTCTATATTCTCTGTATTCTCTCTTCCTGTACATACTTGAAGTCATCAATTTAAATCCTTTAGCTAGAGTTCTCCTTGCATTTTCTCTATCCCATTCTTTATGTTCATCTAGATCGAGTGTGTGCATTGTTGTGTGATCCCAACAATGGGGTGTAAGATGGAATTCGCTCCTACCCACTTTTTGGGATAGTATAGAGGTAGTTCCCTTAAGTACTGACTCTAGGTTTTGAACAAGGGACCCCACCCTCTTGGGATAGTATAGAGGTAGTTCCCTTAAGTACTGACTCTAGGTTTTGAACAAGGGACCCCACCCTCTCATAGGCTTGAGAGGGATTCAGTTTACTAGTTGGACCACAAACCAATTGTTCATTAGAGAATCAGTGGAACATAAGGAATAAGAAGTCATTTCAAGGGTAAAACGGTAAATTGACCTAGCTCTAGTTACGAACAATTGTGAAGGATCGACTTACTAATCATGATTATATAAAATGGACAAAAATATATCTATAGTGAGGGGAGTGCAACTACTAGGCTATAGTGGAGTGTTCTAGTTGTTAACGAATGCTGATTAAGAATTTTAATGAGTTTAGCCGGTTAATCTCAGATCGTTGAAGCCCATGATCTATAGGTCCATTAAGTCCCCCTGCTAGCTCATATCGGACTAAACCATAGAATAATGTGACGAGTGAGTTCAAAGTGTTCAGAATCGAATTAGAGAATATGTGTTAAATATATATGATATATTTAACTGCATTTTTGTTTTATTTACGAATTAAACAAAAAAAGAGAATCGGAGAAATTTAAATAAGATTTAAATATTTTAATCAATGTGTTAGAATTAGATTGAGATTGACATTTGAATTAATTAAATTGTTTAACTAATCATTTAATATTAATTAAATTTGAAATTAATTATTTAAATTAATTGTTGAATTAAAATGGAAAAAGTTAAAATGTTGGCTTCGTGAGTTAATAGAATTTTGAGTGTCAAAATTAGGTTTAACCAAATTTGCATATTTGCCAAATAAATTCCACAAATTTGAGTGGAATTTTGAGTGCCAAAATTTGGTAATCTCTCATTTGCATGACCATGCAAATATGACTTTATAAATAGTCATGAACATACATGTAACTTCTTCTTGAAAAAAAAAAAGCTTGAGAAAGTCCTTACAAAATTCTCTCTTCACATATATTAAATCCCTTCCAAATTTAGTCACTCACGAGATTCCACAATCCCGTTCTAAGACCGAAGAATAGTAGGGAAGACACTAATGGTGGTTTGAAACCGATTCGTGCAGAAAAAGGAATTTGAACTACAAATGGTTAGTACTCAAACTCCTTGAGTTTTAATACTTATGAACATGCTAGTTAATTTACTATAATTGATGTTCTAAGAGTGCCTAAGATCCAAATTGCTTCCGCATGTGTTATAACAACACCATCAATTGGTATCAGAGCAAGATTTAGGCACTTTATTTACATTAATTTGAGCATGGTGGGTACCCTTTCATGAATGAAAAATTGTGGATGCTAAATTGGATGTTTATAATTTTGACATTTTTTTTATGCTTCCATTTGAAACAATTATTAAGATTGACCTAATGTGTATGGGATTTAATGAGCGAAGAAAGGTCTGTAATTTTTTTGGAGTCATTAGAGTCCATTTAAGGTTGTAATAGATCAATAATGGAAATGATGGCATGCTGAACCGAAGAAGAAAAAGGAAGAATACCTGCGGCAAGCTCGAGGGAGTGGATCATGTTAATTTCAAATTATTAATGTAATAATTTAGTTAATTCCTTGCTTTAAAATGCCAAAACCAGTTCACTTTATTGTGTTTAGTTAATTATGCACTGTGAATGTATGTTTTAATTAAATAGAAAATGTATATGCATAAAGTATGCCATATAGATTTAAAATCCCACCATAGGCTAACCATGTTTCAAACATTACAAGTATGTTAAAAAAGTGTTATAATGTATAGTATGCATGTTTAGGGTTCCATGAGTGATAGATATAAATTGTTATATTATTGTATGGAATGGATGATTATTCATTGTTATATAAAGCATGTTAGATGCATATTATAGGTTATTTTCAACGTCATAAATTGAGATAGACGTTAAAATCTATAATAAAGATAAGTGCATGCTCACTTAGGGTTAAGAACCAAGCACGATCAATTTTAATAGTTAAAATAGGTCGATATCTTGTAAAATTGCAGTACAAGAAAGGTCACCTGGCATGATCTTGTCTAAGGCTGGAGGTACTTAAGTTGACGGTTTACGGAACACATGCTACCTAGAGGTACTTAGTTAGGCCAGTATTATGAGCATACGTGAGTGATGTAAGTTTTTGGAAAAATCACCTAGACTTGGGTTATATATAATTAGCCAGAATATACCCAAGTAATAAGTATACCCAACCATCTAAAATACTTAGTGGGAGGAAAAAGGTATATGAGATACATCGTTTTTTTTTACGCTCTCTTGAAAATTCACACTGTGAGATTCATGCTCGACCTCGTGTCACCCTGGGAGTGGCCTCTATTCTGAAAGTATTTGAATGAGTCAATAACAAGGTGAATAGAGAAAATATTTATAGTAAGTGGAAGGAAGTATATCAACACATCCTATGATCTCCACCACTAGGTTGCACTGTGAGACTCCTATGTTCTGCCTACATGTTGCCCTTGAGCAACTACCCATTCGGAGGGTTGTAACATGGGAGAAGGAACAACGCAAACTCCAGAAATGGATAGGATTTCTTAGGTCTATTTCCAACTTTGGCTTTTTCATTCGATAGTATTGTTGGGGCCGACCTCTGAGGTCTGAAAATGGCGGGTCACACTTACGAATAATTACTAAGAGTGAATTCTTGACCAAAATGGCGACAACTAAAACACTATAGGAATGAAGAGTTATTATAGGATTAGTGTTTAAGTCAAGAATGTCTTGGTTTAGTAAGAAGTGATTGATTTCCCCTCGATAGCAGTTACTCTGACTCACTAAAGTATCGTTGCAAATTAATTACTTTTGGGCACATTATTACATTTACTACACCTGATTGGATTAAACAAGATTTAGTCAAATCACTAATAGAATTTTCTTTATATCATAGCATGACAAACTCAAAAGTACAATTACTCGCTTATGAGAAATTAAATGGCGACAATTACGCAACTTGGAAATCAAACCTCAACACAATGCTTGTAATTGATGATTTAAGGTTTGTTTTAACTAAGGAATGTCCTCCAAACCACAACTCAAATGCAAACCGAACAGTTCGGGATGCATATGACAGTGGACAAAGGCAAATGACAAAGGTCGAGTGTACATTTTAGCCAACATATGTGATGTTTTGGCTAAGAAACACGATGTTATGGGTACTGCTAAAGAGATTATGGAATCTCTGAAAGGGATGTTTGGACAACCGTTCTTCTCCCTTAGACATGACGCCATAAAATATGTTTATAATTGCTGTATGAAAGAAGGGACCTCAGTTAGAGAACATGTCCTAGACATGATGATCCATTTCAATGTGGCAAAAGTAAATGGAGCTGTCATTTATGATCAGTTTTATCATGAAGTCTCTTTCAAAGAGCTTCTTCCAGTTCCGCACAAATGCGATGATGAATAAGATAGAATATAACTTGACTGCTCTTCTCAATGAGCTACAGACTTATCAGTCCCTCTTAACGAATAAGGGACAAACAGGAGAAGCAAATGTTGCTGTCTCTAAGAAATTACTACGAGGATCAATGGGACGTAAGAAACAAGAAGTAACTTTAGAGGTAAAATAGTAAATTGACCCAACTCTAGTTACGAACAACCTTTGAATGATCGACTTACTAATCATGGTTATATCAAATGGACAGATATATATCTCTAGTGAGGGGAGTACAACTACTAGGCTATAGTGGAGTGTCCTAGTAGTTAACGAGTGGGCTAACAAGGTTAATGAGTTTAGCCGGTTAATCTCGGATCGTTGGAGCCCATGACTGTAGTTCCATTAGGTCCCCTTGCTAGCTCATATCGGACTAAACCTTAGAATAGTGTGACGAGTGAGTTCGAAGTGTTCGAAATCGAATTAGAGAATATGTGCTATATATACGGTATATTTAACCACATTTTTGTTTTATTTATGAATTAAAAAAAAAGAGAGAATCGGAGATATTTAAATAAGATTTGAATATTTTAATTATGAATAGGGATTCATAATCAATGTGTCAGAATTGATTAGGAATGACATTTTAATTAATGTTAAATATTAATTAAATAGTTTTATTAATCATTTAATATTCCTTTAATTTGAAATTAATTATTCAAATTAATTGTTGAATTAAAAGGAAAAAAGTTAAAATGTTGACTTCACTTAATGGAAAAATCCATGTTTGAGTTAGTGAAATTTTGAGTGTCAAAATTTGGTTTAACCAAACTTGCATGCTTGACACATAATCCCACACATTTGAGTGGAATTTTGAGTGTCAAAATTTGGTGATCTTACATTTGCATGAAGATGCAAATATGACTCTATAAATAGAGTGATCAAGGTACATATAACTTCTTCCTTGGAAAAACCTTGAGAAAAACTCTCACAAGCTCTCTCTTCATATATAGAAATCCCTTCCAAGTTCAGTCACTCACCGGATTCCACATTCTCATTCTAAGACCGGAGAATAGTAGAGAAGACATTAATGGTTGTTCAAAACCGTTTTGTGAGGAAAAAGAAATTTGAATTGCAAAAAGTTTGTACTCAAACTCTTTGAGTTTTAATACTTATGAACATGCTAATTATTTACTATAATTGATGTTCGAAGAGTGCCTAATATCCAAATTGCTTCCGCATGTGTTATATTAACACCATCAAATTTTACCATAGGCGAAAGTTCTCAAACTCAAATTTTACCATAGGGAAAGATCTCAAGCCCTAATTTTACCTTAGGGAAAAATCTCGAGCCCTAATTTCTCATAGGGAAAGATCTCAAACCCTAATTTTACCATAGGGAAAGATCTCAAACCTTAATTTCTCCATAGAGAAAGATCTCAAACCCTAATTTTACCATAGGGAAAGATCTCGAACCCTAATTTCTCCATAGGAGAAAGATCTCGTACCCTAATTTTACCATAGGCGAAAGCTCTCAAACCCTAATTTTACCATAAGGAAAGATCTCAAACCCGAATTTTACCATAGGGAAAGATCTCAAAGCCTAAGTTTACCATAGGGAAAGATCTCGAATCCTAATTTCTCCATAGGGGAAAGATCTCGAACCCTAATTTTACCATAGGCGAAAGATCTCGAACCCTAATTTTTCCATAGGGGAAAGATCTCGAACCCCAATTTTACCATAGGCGAAAGCTCTAAACCCCCAATTTTACCACAGGGAAAGATCTCAAACCCTAATTTCTCCATAGGGGAAAGATCTCGAACCCTAATTTTACCATAGGTGAAAGCTCTCAAACCCCAATTTTACCATAGGGAAAGATCTTGAAACCTAATTTCTCCATAGGCGAAACATCTCTAATCCTAATTTTACCACGGGGAAAGATCTCAAACCCTAATTTTTCCATAGGGGAAAGATCTTGAACCATAATTTCTCCATAGGGGAAAGATCTTGAACCCTAATTTTACCATAGGCGAAAACTCTCAAACCCTAATTTTACCATAGGGAAAGATCTCAAACCCTAATTTCTCCATATAGATCTCGAACCCTAATTTACCATAGGTGAAAGCTCTCAAACCCTAATTTTACCATAGGGAAAGATCTCAAACCCTAATTTTACCATAGAAGAAAGCTCTCAAATCGTAATTTTACCACGGGAAAAGATCTCAAACCCTAATTTTTCCATAGGGGAAAGATCTTGAACTCTAATTTTACCATAGGCGAAAGCTCTCAAACCCTAATTTTACCATAGGGAAAGATCTCGAACTCTAATTTCTTCCTAGGGAAAGATCTCAAACCCTAATTCTTCCATAGGCGAAAGCTGTCCAACCCTAATTTTACCAATGAGAAAGATCTCAAACCCTAATTTTACCAATGAGAAAGATCTCAAATCCTAATTTTACCATAAGGAAAGATCTCAAACTCTAATTTTACCAAAGGAAAAGATCACTAACCCTAATTTCTTCATAGGGGAAAGATCTTGAAACCTTAATTTCTCCATTGGTGAAAGCTCTCAAACCCTAATTTTACCATAGACGAAAGAACTCGAACCCTAATTATACTATAGGTAAAGATCTCAAACCCTAATTTTTTTGTAGGGGAAAGATCTCGAACCCTAATTTTTCCATAGGATTAAGATCTCAAACCCTAATTTCTCCATAGGCCAAAGATCTCAAATCTTAATTTTTCCATAGGGTGAGGATCTCAAACCCTAATTTTACCATAGGGAAAGATCTCAAGCCCTAATTTTACCAAAGGAAAAGATCTCAAACCCTAATTTCTCCGTAGGGGAAAGATCTCAAACCCTAGTTTTTTTTAGATTCGAACATTCCAAATTAGGGCTTCCAAATTAGGGTTTCGATTATAAGCACTCTTTTATTGTTTTATACACTCTGTTTCTTCGAAATTCTATTCTAAATCATTATGCCTGATCATTCCCCACAAAAATTTTAAAATACGTCGACCGTTACTTAGTTTTTTTAGCACGTGCTTTAAAAGTCCTAGATTAAGGTTTCCAAATTAGGGTTTCGATATCAAGCACTTTTTTACTGTTTTATACACTCAGTTTTTTCGAAATTCTATTCTAAATCATCAAGCCTGATCATTGCCCACAAAAGTTTCGAAAACGTCGGACGTGACTCAGTTTTTTTGCACCTACTTTAAACGTCCCAAATTAGGGTTTTGATTTTAAGCAATCGTTTATTGTTTTATACACTCTGTTTCTTTGAAATTCTATTCTAAGTCATCAAGCCTAATCATTCCACAAATATTTCTTAAAACGTCGCCTATTACTCGGTTTTTTTAGCACGTACTTCAAACATTCTGGATTAAGGTTTCCAAATTACGGTTTCAATTTTAAGCACTCTTTTACTATTTTATATATTTCGTTTCTTCGACATTCTATTCTAAATTATCAAGCCTGATCATTCTAAGAAAAATTTTTGAAAAACGTGGAGCGTTACTCGATTTTTTATGCACGTGCTTCGAACGTCCAAGATTAGGGTTTTCAAATTGGGGTTTCGATTATAAGCACTCTTTTATTGTTTTATGCACAACATTTCTTCAAAATTATATTCTAAATCATTATGCCTTATCATTCCCCACAAAAATTTTGAAAAACGTCGACCGTTACTTGATTTATTTGGCGCGTGCTTAAAACATCTTGGATTAGGGTTTCCAAATTAGGGTTTCGGCTACAAGCACTCTTTTACTGTTTTTTTACCTCTGTTTCTTCGACATTTTTTTCTAAATCATCAAGCCTAACCATTCCCCACAAAAATTTTGAAAAGCGTCGACCGTGATTCAATTTTTTTTACCATGTACTTCAAACGTTTCAAATTAGGGTTTCCAAATTAAGGTTTCGATTTTACGCACTCTATCCATGTTTTATACACTTTATTTCTATGACATTCTATTCTAAGTCATCAAGCCTGATCATTCCTCCCTATAATTTCGAAAAACATCAAGTGTTACTCGATTTTTTTAGAAAGTGCTTCAAACGTCCCAAATTAGGGTTTCCAAATTTGGTTTACGATTTTATGCACTCTTTTAGTTTTTTTTACACTCCGTTTCTTCGACATTTTATTTTAAATCATCAAGCCTAACCATTCCCCACCAAAACTTCGTAAAGCGTCTGTGACTCGATTTTTTTAGCATGTACTTCAAACGTCCTAGATTAGGATTTCAAATTAGGGTTTCGATTTTAAGCACTCTATTGTTGTTTTATCAACTATGTTTCTAAGACATTCTATTCTAAGTCATCAAGCCTAATCATTCCTCCCAAAAATTTTGAAAAACGTCGACCGTTACTCAGTTTTTTTTTTTTGCACGTGCTTCAAATGTCCTGGATTAGGGTTTCGATTTTAAGCACTCTTTTACTGTTTTTTACACTCCATTTCTTCGACGTGCTATTCTAAATCATCAAGCCTAATCATTCTCGACAAAAATTTCTTAAAATGTCGCTTATTACTCGATTTTTCTAGCACGTTCTTCAAACGTTTCGAATTGGAGTTTCCAAATTATGGTTTCAATTTTAAGCACTCTTTTACTATTTTATACACTCCGTTTCTTTGACATTCTATTCTAAATCATCAAGCCTGATCATTCTCCACAAAAATTTTGAAAAAAGTCGCCCATTACTTTGTTTTTTAGCATGTACTTTAAACGTCCCAGATTAGGGTTTCCAAATTAGGGTTTCTATTATAAGCACTCTTTTACTGTTTTATGCACTCCGTTTCTTCAAAATTCTATTCTAAATCATAATGCCTGACCATTCCCCACAAAAATTTTGAAAAACGTCAACCTTTTTTCAGTTTTTTAACACGTGCCTTAAACGTTCTGGATTAGGGTTTTCAAATTAAAGTTTCGATTTTAAGCACTATTTTACTGTTTTTTACACTCTGTTTGTTCGACATTTTATTCTAAATCATCATGCCTGACCATTCCCCACAAAAATTTCGTAAAGCATCGACCGTGACTCAGTTTTTTTAGCACGTACTTCAAACGTCCTAGATTATGGTTTCAAATTAGCGTTTCAATTTTAAGCAATCTATTGATGTTTTATACACTATGTTTCTACGACATTCTATTCTAAGTCATCAAGCCTGATCATTCCTCCCAAAAATTTTTAAAAACGTCGACAGTTACTCAGTTTTTTTTTGCACGTGCTACAAACACTTGGATTAGGGTCTCAATTTTAAGCACTCTTGTACTGTTTTTTACACTCCGTTTCTTAGACATGCTATTCTAAATCATTAAGCCTAATCATAACCCACAAAATTTTCTAAAAATGTCGCCTATTACTCGATTTTTTTAGCACGTACTACAAACATTCCGAATTGGGGTTTCCAAATTATGGTTTCAATTTTAAGCACTCTTTTACTATTTTATACACTTTGTTTCTTTGACATTCTATTCTAAATCATCAAGCCTAATCATTCTCCACAAAAATTTTGTAAAAGTCGAGTGTTACTCGGTTTTGTTCGCACGTTCTTCAAATGTCCAAGATTAGGGTTTCAAAATTAGGGTTTCGATTATAAGAACTCTTACTTTTTTATGCACTCTATTTCTTCAAAATTCTATTGTAAATCATTATGCCTGATCATTCCCCACAACAATTTTGAAAAACGTCGACCGTTACTCAGTTTTTTAGCACGTGCTTCAAACGTCCTAGATTAGGATTTACAAATTAGGGTTTGAATTTTAAGCACTATTTAACTTTTTTTTTACACTATATTTCTTAGACATTCTATTCTAAATCATCAAACTTGATCATTCTCTACGTAATGCGTCGCCTATTACTCGGTTTTTTTAGCACGTACTTCAAAAGTTCTTGATTAGGGTTTCCAAATTATGGTTTCAATTTTAAGCACTCTTTTACTATTTTATACACTCCATTTCTTCGACATTCTAATCTAAATCATCAAGCCTAATCAATCCTCACAAAAATTTCTTAAAATATCGCCCATACTTTGTTTTTTTAGCATGTTCTTCAAACGTCCCGTATTAGGATTTCCAAATTAGGTTTTCGATTTTACGTACTTTTTTACTATTTTATACCCTAAATCATCAAGCCTGATCATTCTCCACAAAAAATTTGAAAAACGTTTAGCGTTACACGGTTTTTTTTGGACGTGCTTCAAACGTCCCAAATTAGGGTTTTGATTATAAGCACTCTTTTATTGTTTTATGCACTCGACTCTTCGAAATTCTATTCTAAATCATCAAGCCTTATCCTTCCCCACAAAACTTACAAAAAACAGCGACTGTGACTCAGTGTTTTTAGCACATACTTCCAACGTCCCAAATTTGAGTTTCCGAAGTAGAGTTCAATTTGAAGCTCTCTTTTACTCTTTTGATGCACTTCGTTTGTTCGAAATTCTATTTTAAATCATCAAGCCAAATCATTCCTCATAAAACTTTCGAAAAACATCGACCGTGACTCGGTTTTTTTGGCACGTACCTCAAACGTCCCAAATTAGGGTTTTAGAATTAGGGTTCAATTTGAAGCACTCTTTTACTGTTTTATGCACTCCCTTTTTTCGAAATTCTATCCTAAATCATCAAGCCTAATCATTCCTTACAAAAGTTTCGAAAAATGTCGAACGTGACTCGGTTTTTTTAGCACGTACTTCAAATGTCCCAGATTTGGATTTCCGAAATAGGGTTCGATTTGAAGCACTCTTTTACTATTTTGATGCACTCCGTTTCTTCGAAATTCTATTTTATATCATCTAACCTAATCATTTCCCACAAAACTTTCGAAAAACGTCGAACGTGAGTCGGTTTTTTTAGCACGTACTTCAAACGTCCTAAATTTGGGTTTTCGAAGTAGAGTTCGATTTGAAGCACTCTTTTACTGTTTTATGCACTCCATTTCTTTGAAATTATATTTTAAATCATCAAGCCTAATCATTCCTCACAAAACTTTTTAAAAACATCGACCGTGACTCGGTTTTTTTAGCATGGACGTTCGAATTAGGGTTCGATTTGAAGCACTCTTTTACTATTTTGATGCACTCCGTTTGTTCCAAATTCAATTCTACATCATCAACCGTGATTCGGTTTTTTTACAACATACTTCAAACGCCCCAATTTTCGGTTTCCGAATTAGGGTTCAATTTGAAGAACTCGTTAACTGTTTTATGCACTCCGTTTCATCGAAATTCTATTCTAAATCATCAAGCCTAATCATTCCTCACAAAACTTTCGAAAAATTTCGACCGTGACTCGGTTCTTTTAGCACGTACTTCAAACTTCCCAGATTTGGGTTTCCGAACTACGGTTCGATTTGAAGCACTCTTTTACTATTTTGATGCACTCCGTTTGTTTGAAATTCCATTCTACATCATCAAGTCAAATCGTTCCCCAAGAAAGTTTCGAAAAACTTTGACCGTGACTCGGTTTTTTTAGCACTTACTTCAAATTTCCCAGATTATAGTTTACGAAATAAGGTTCAATTTGAGGCACTCTTTTACTGTTTTATGCACTCCGTTTCCTTACAATTCTATTCTAAATCATAAAGCCTAAACATTCCAAACAAAAGTTTTGAAAAATGTCGAACGTGACTCGGTTTTTTTAGTATGTATTTCAAACGTCGCAGATTTGGGTTTCCGAAGTAGGGTTCGATTTGAAGCACTCTTTTACTGTTTTATGCACTCCATTTCATCAAAATTCTATTCTAAATCATCAAGCCTAATCATTCCGCACAAAAGTTTTGAAAAACGTCGACAGTGACTCGGTTTTTTTAGCACGTACTTCAAATGTCCCTGATTAGGGTTTTCGAAATAGGGTTCAATTTGAAGCACTCTTTTAATGTTCTATCCATTTCTTTGAAATTCTATTCTAAATCATCAAGCCTAATCGTTCCCCACAAAAGTTTTAAGAAACATCGAACATAACTCGGTTTTTTTAGCACGTACTTCAAATGTCTCAGATTTGGGTTTCCGAAGTAGGGTTCAATTTGAAGAACTCTGTTACTCTTTCGATGCACTCCGTTTCTTCGAAATTCTATTCTAAATCAGCAAGCCTAATCATTCCCCACAAAACTTTAGAAAAACGTCGACCGTTACTCGGTTTTTTTAGCACGTACTTCAAACATCCCAGATTTGAGTTTTGGAAATAGGGTTCGATTAGAAGCACTCTTTTACTGTTTTATGCACTCTGTTTCTTCAAAATTCTATTATAAATCATCAAGCCTAATAATTCCCCAAAAAAGTTTTGAAAAACATCGACCGTGACTAGGTTTTTTAGCACGAACTTCAAATGTCCAAGACTAGGGTTTTCGAAATATGGTTCGTTTGAAGCACTCTCTTACAATTTTATGCACTGTGTTTCTTCGAAATTCTATTCTAAATCATCAAGCCTAATCATTTCCCACAAAAGTCTTCAAAAACGTCCACCATGACTCGATTTTTTTAGAACGTACTTAAAACGTCCCAGATTTGGGTTTTCGCACTTCAATTCGATTTGTAGCACTCTTTTACTATTTTGATGCTATCCGTTTCTTCGAAATTCTATTCTAAATCATCAAGCCTAATCATTCCCCACAAAAGTTTTGAAAATCATCGACCGTGACTTGGTTTTTTTAACATGTTTTTCAAACGTCCTAGATTAGGGTTTTCGAAATAGCGTTCGATTTGAAGTACTCTTTTACTGTTTTGATGCACTCCGTTTGTTCAAAATTCTATTCTAAATTATCAAGCCTAATCATTCCCCACAAAAGTTTTGAAAAACGTAGACCGTGACTCAATTTTTTTAACACGTACTTCAAATGTCCCAGATTAGGGTTTCCGAAGTAGGGTTCAATTTGAAGATCTCTTTTACTGTTTTGATGCACTCCGTTTCTTCAAAATTTTATTCTAAATCATCAAGCCTAATCATTCCCCACAAAACTTTTGAAAAACGTCGACCGTGACTCGATTTTTTTAGCACGTACTTCAAACATCCCAGATTTGAGTTTGGAAATAGGGTTAGATTAGAAGCACTCTTCTCTGTTTTATGCACTCTATTTCTTCGAAATTCTATTATAAATCATCAAACCTAATCATTCCCTACAAAAGTTTTGAAAAAAATCGACCGTGACTAGGTTTTTTAGCACGTACTTCAAATGTCCAAGACTAGGGTTTTCGAAATATGGTTTGTTTGAAGCACTCTTTTACTATTTTATGCACTCTGTTTCTTCGAAATTCTATTCTAAATAATCAAGCCTAATCATTTCCAACAAAATTCTTGAAAAACGTCGACCATGGCTCGGTTTTTTTAGAACGTACTTAAAACGTCCCAAATTTGGGTTTCCGCACTTCAATTTGATATGTAGCACTCTTTTACTGTTTTGATGCACTCCGTTTCTTCGAAATTCTATTCTAAATCATCATGCCTAATCATTCCCCACAAAAGTTTTGAAAAACGTCGACCGTGACTTGGTTTTTTTAACACGTTTTTCAAACGTCTCAGATTAGGGTTTTTGAAATAGGGTTCGATTTGAAGCACTCTTTTACTGTTTTGATGCACTCCGTTTGTTCGAAATTCTATTCTAAATTATCAAGCCTAATCATTCCCCACAAAAGTTTTGAAAAACGTAGATCGTGACTCAATTTTTTTAACACATACTTCAAATGTCCTAGATTAGGATTTTCGAAGTTGGGTTCGATTTGAAGCACTCTTTTACTGTTTTATGCACTCCGTTCTTCCAAATTCTATTCTAAATGACCAAGTCTAATCATTCCTTACAAAACTGTTGATAAATGTCGACCGTGACTCAGTTTTTTTAGCACTCACGTTCTAGATAGGGTTCGATTTGAAAAACTCTTTTACTGTGTTGATGCATTCCGTTTCTTCGAAATTGTATTCTAAATCATCAAGTCTAATCATTCCTCATAAAAATTTTGAAATACGTCGACCGTGACTCGGTTTTTTTAGTACGTACTTCAAACGTCCCAAATTTGGGTTTCCGATGTAGGGTTCGATTTGAAGAACTCGTTAACTTTTTTATGCTCACAGTTCTTCGAAATTCTATTATAAATCATCAACCCTAAACATACCTCACAAAACTTTAGAAAAACGTCGACAGTGACTCGGTTTTTTTAGCACGTACTTCAAATGTCCCTGATTAGGGTTTTCGAAATAGGGTTCGATTTGAAGCACTCTTTTAATGTTCTATCCATTCTTTGAAATTCTATTCTAAATCATCAAGCCTAATCATTCCCCACAAAAGTTTTAAAAAACATCGAACATGACTCGGTTTTTTTAGCACGTACTTCAAACGTCTCAGATTTGGGTTTCCGAAGTAGGGTTCAATTTGAAGAACTCTGTTACTGTATTGATGCACTCCGTTTCTTCGAAATTCTATTCTTAATGAGCAAGCCTAATCATTCCCTACAAAACTTTAGAAAAACGTCGACCGTGACTCGGTTTTTTTAGAACGTACTTCAAACATCCCAGATTTGAGTTTCGGAAATAGGGTTCGATTTAAAGAACTCTTTTACTGTTTTGATGCACTCCGTTTCTTCGAAATTCTATTCTAAATCATCAAGCCTAATCATTCCCCACAAAACTTTTGAAAACGTCGAAAGTGACTCGGTTTTTATAGCACGTACTTCAAATGTCCAAGATTTAGGTTTCCGAAGTAAGGTTCGATTTGAAGAACTATTTTACTATTTTATGCACTCTGTTTCTTCGAAATACTATTCTAAATCATCAAGCCTAATCATTCCTCACAAAACTTTTGAAAAACGTAGACCATGACTCGGTTTTTTTAGCATGTACTTCAAACGTTCCGGATTTGGGTTTCCGAAGTAGGGTTCGATTTGAAGCACTCTTTTACTATTTTATGCACTTTATTTCTTAAAAATTATATTATAAATCATCAAGCCTAATCATTTCCAACAAAACTTTTTAAAAATGTCGACCGTGACTCGATTTTTTTACCACATACTTCAAACGTCCCAGATTTGGGTTTTCGAATTAGGGTTTGATTTGAAGGACTCTTTTACTGTTTTGATACACTGCGTTTGTTTGAAGTTCTATTCTACATCATCAAGCCTAATCATTCCCCACAAAAGTTTTGAAAAACGTCGACCGTGACTCGGTTTTTTTAGCACGTATTTGAAACGTCCCTGATTAGGGTTTTCGAAATAGGGTTCGATTTGAAGAACTCTTGTACTGTTTTGATGCACACCAATCTTCGAAATTCTATTCTAAATCATCAACCGTAAACATTCCTCACAAAACTTTAGAAAAACGTTGATCGTGACTCGGTTTTTTTAGCACGTACTTCAAACGTACCAGATTTAGGTTTCCGAAGTAGGGTTCGATTTGAAGCACTCTTTTACTTTTTTGATGCACTCCATTTGATCGAAATTCTATTGAACATCATCAGGCCAAATCATCCTCACAAAAGTTTTGGAAAACGTCGACCGTAACTCTGTTTTTTTAACACGTACTTCAAACGTCATACATTAAGGTTTTTCGAAATAGGGTTCGTTTTGAAGCACTCTTTTACTGTTTTATGCACTCCGTTTCTTCAAAATTCTATTCTAAATCATCAAGCCTGATCGTTCCCAACAAAACTTTTTAAAAATGTCGACCGTGACTCGGTTTTTTTAGCGAGTACTTCAAACGTCCGAGATTTGGGTTTCCGAAGTAGGGTTCAATTTGAAGAACTCTTTTACTGTTTTGATGCACTCCGTTTCTTCGAAATTCTATTCTAAATCATCAAGCATAATCATTCCCCACAAAACTTTTTAAAAATGTCGACCGTGACTCGGTTTTTTTACCACGTACTTCAAACGTCCCAAATGTGGGTTTACGAATTAGGGTTCGATTTGAAGGACTCTTTTACTGTTTTGATGCACTCCGTTTGTTCGAAACTGTATTCTACATCATCAAGCCTAATCATTCCCCACAAAAGTTTTGAAAAACGTCGACCGTGACTCAGTTATTTTAGAACGTACTTCAAACGTCCCAGATTTGGGTTCCCAAATTAGGGTTCGATTTGAAGAACTCGTTAACTTTTTTATGCACACCGATCTTCGAAATTCTATTCTAAATCATCAACCGTAAACATTCCTCACAAAACTTTAGAAAAACGTTGATCGTGACTCGGTTTTTTTAGCACGTACTTCAAACGTACCAGATTTAGGTTTCCGAAGTAGGGTTCGATTTGAAGCACTCTTTTACTTTTTTGATGCACTCCATTTGTTCGAAATTCTATTGAACATCATCAGGCCAAATCATTCCTCACAAAAGTTTTGGAAAACGTCGACCGTAACTCTGTTTTTTTAACACGTACTTCAAACGTCATAGATTAGGGTTTTTCGAAATAGGGTTCGTTTTGAAGCACTCTTTTACTGTTTTATGCACTCCGTTTCTTCGAAATTCTATTCTAAATCATCAAGCCTGATCGTTCCCAACAAAACTTTTTAAAAATGTCGACCGTGACTCGGTTTTTTTAGCGAGTACTTCAAACGTCCGAGATTTGGGTTTCCGAATTAGGGTTCGATTTGAAGAACTCGTTAACTTTTTTATGCACACCGATCTTCGAAATTCTATTCTAAATCATTAACCGTAAACATTCCTCACAAAACTTTAGAAAAACGTCGACCGTGACTAGGTTTTTTTAGCACGTACTTCAAACGTCCAAGATTTGAGTTTCAGAAATAGGGTTCGATTTGAAGCACTCTTTTACTGTTTTGATGCACTCCGTTTCTTGGAAATTCTATTCTACATCATCAAGCCAAATCATTCCCCACAAAAGTTTTGAAAAACGTCGATCGTGACTCGGTTTTTTTAGCACGTATTTGAAACGTCCCTGATTAGGGTTTTTGAAATAGGGTTCGATTTGAAGCACTCTTGTACTATTTTATGCAATCCGTTTCTTCGAAATTCTATATTAAATCATCAAGCCTAATCATTCCCCACAAAAGTTTTAAAAAACATCGACCGTGACTCGGTTTTTTTAGCACGTACTTCAAACGTCTCAGATTTGGGTTTCCGAAGTAGGGTTCAATTTGAAGAACTCTTTTACTGTTTTGATGCACTCCGTTTCTTCGAAATTCTATTCTAAATCATCAAGCATAATCATTCCCCACAAAACTTTTTAAAAATGTCGACCGTGACTCGGTTTTTTTACCACGTACTTCAAACGTCCCAAATGTGGGTTTACGAATTAGGGTTCGATTTGAAGGACTCTTTTACTGTTTTGATGCACTCCGTTTGTTCGAAACTGTATTCTACATCATCAAGCCTAATCATTCCCCACAAAAGTTTTGAAAAACGTCGACCGTGACTCAGTTATTTTAGAACGTACTTCAAACGTCCCAGATTTGGGTTTCCAAATTAGGGTTCGATTTGAAGAACTCGTTAACTTTTTTATGCACACCGATCTTCGAAATTCTATTCTAAATCATCAACCGTAAACATTCCTCACAAAACTTTAGAAAAACGTTGATCGTGACTCGGTTTTTTTAGCACGTACTTCAAACGTACCAGATTTAGGTTTCCGAAGTAGGGTTCGATTTGAAGCACTCTTTTACTTTTTTGATGCACTCCATTTGTTCGAAATTCTATTGAACATCATCAGGCCAAATCATTCCTCACAAAAATTTTGCAAAACGTCGACCGTAACTCTGTTTTTTTAACACGTACTTCAAACGTCATAGATTAGGGTTTTTCGAAATAGGGTTCGTTTTGAAGCACTCTTTTACTGTTTTATGCACTTCGTTTCTTCGAAATTCTATTCTAAATCATCGAGCCTGATCGTTCCCAACAAAACTTTTTAAAAATGTCAACCGTGACTCGGTTTTTTCAGCGAGTACTTCAGACGTCCGAGATTTGGGTTTCCGAAGTAGGGTTCAATTTGAAGAACTCTTTTACTGTTTTGATGCACTCCGTTTCTTCGAAATTCTATTCTAAATCATCAAGCATAATCATTCCCCACAAAACTTTTTAAAAATGTCGACCGTGACTTGGTTTTTTTACCACGTACTTCAAACGTCCCAAATGTGGGTTTACGAATTAGGGTTCGATTTGAAGGACTCTTTTACTGTTTTGATGCACTCCGTTTGTTCGAAACTGTATTCTACATCATCAAGCCTAATCATTCCCCACAAAAGTTTTGAAAAACGTCGACCGTGACTCAGTTATTTTAGAACGTACTTCAAACGTCCCAGATTTGGGTTCCCAAATTAGGGTTCGATTTGAAGAACTCGTTAACTTTTTTATGCACACCGATCTTCGAAATTCTATTCTAAATCATCAACCGTAAACATTCCTCACAAAACTTTAGAAAAACGTTGATCGTGACTCGGTTTTTTTAGCACGTACTTCAAACGTACCAGATTTAGGTTTCCGAAGTAGGGTTCGATTTGAAGCACTCTTTTACTTTTTTGATGCACTCCATTTGTTCGAAATTCTATTGAACATCATCAGGCCAAATCATTCCTCACAAAAGTTTTGGAAAACGTCGACCGTAACTCTGTTTTTTTAACACGTACTTCAAACGTCATAGATTAGGGTTTTTCGAAATAGGGTTCGTTTTGAAGCACTCTTTTACTGTTTTATGCACTCCGTTTCTTCGAAATTCTATTCTAAATCATCGAGCCTGATCGTTCCCAACAAAACTTTTTAAAAATGTCGACCGTGACTCGGTTTTTTTAGCGAGTACTTCAAACGTCTCAGATTTGGGTTTCCGAAGTAGGGTTCAATTTGAAGAACTCTTTTACTGTTTTGATGCACTCCGTTTCTTCGAAATTCTATTCTAAATCATCAAGCCTAATCATTCCCCACAAAACTTTTTAAAAATATCGACCGTGACTCGGTTTTTTTACCCTATACTTCAAACGTCCCAGATTTGGATTTTTGAATTAGGGTTCGATTTGAAGGACTCTTTTACTATTTTGATGCACACCGTTTGTTCGAAATTGTATTCTATATCATCAAGCCTAATCATTCCCCAGAAATGTTTTGAAAAACGTCGAATGTGACTCGGTTTTTTTAGCACGTACTTCAAAAGTTGAAGATTTGTGTTTCCGAAGTTGGTTCAATTTGAAGCACTCTTTTACTTTTTTGATGCACTCCGTTTCTTTGAAATTCTATTCTAAATCATCAAACCTAATCATTCCCCACAAAACTTTTGAGAACGTCGAACGTGAGTCGGTTTTTATAGCACGTACTTCAAATGTCCAAGATTTGGGTTTCCGAAGTAGGGTTCGATTTGAAGCACTATTTTACTGTTTTATGCACTCTGTTTCTTCGAAATACTATTCTAAATCATCAAGCCTAATCATTCCCCACAAAAGTTTTGAAAAACGACAACCGTGACTCGGTTTTTTTTGCACGTACTTCATACGTCCCAAGTTTGTGTTTCCAAAGTTGGATTCGATTTGAAGCACTCTTTTACAGTTTTATGCAATCCGTTTCTTCGAAATTCTATTCTAAATCATCAAGCCTAATCATTCCTCACAAAAGTTTTAAAAAACCTTGACCGTGACTCGGTTTTTTTAGCACGTACTTCAAACGTCCTAGATTTGGGTTTCCGAAGTAGGGTTCAATTTGAAGAACTCTTTTACTGTTTTGATGCACTCCGAATCTTCGAAATTCTATTCTAAATCATCAAGCCTAATCATTCCCCACAAAATTTTTTAAAAGTGTCGACCGTGACTCGATTTTTTTACCACATACTTCAAACGTCCTAGATTTGTATTTTCGAATTAGGGTTCGATTTGAAGGACTCTTTTATTGTTTTGATGCAATCCGTTTGTCGGAAATTCTATAATACATCATCAAGCCAAATCATTCCCCACAAAAGTTTTGAAAAACGTCGACCGTGACTCGGTTTTTTTAGCACGTATTTGAAACGTTCCTCATTAGGGTTTTCGAAATAGGGTTTGATTTGAAGCACTCTTTTACTGTTTTATGCAATCCGATTCTTCGAAATTGTATTCTAAATTATCAAGCCTAATCATTCCCCACAAAAGTTTTAAAAAACATTGACCATGACTCGGTTTTTTTAGCTCGTACTTCAAACGTTTCAGATTTGGTTTTCCGAATTAGGGTTCGATTTGAAGAACTCGTTAACTTTTTTATGCACACCGATCTTCGAAATGCTATTCTAAATCATCAACAGTAAACATTCCTCACAAAACTTTAGAAAAACGTCGACCGTGACTCGGTTTTTTTAGCACGTACTTCAAACGTCCCAGATTTGGGTTTCCGAAGTAGGGTTCAATTTGAAAAACTCTTTTACTGTTTTGATGCACTCCGTTTCTTCGAAATTCTATTCTAAATCATCAAGCCAAATCATTCCCCACAAAGCTTTTTAAAAATGTCGACCGTGACTAGGTTTTTTTACCAGATACTTCAAACGTCCCAAATGTGGGTTTACGAATTAGGGTTCGATTTGAAGAACTCTTTTACTGTTTTGATGCACTCCGTTTGTTCGAAATTGTATTTTACATCATCAAGCCTAATAATTCCCCACAAAAGTTTTGAAAAACGTCGACCGTGACTCAGTTATTTTAGAACGTACTTCAAACGTCCCAGATTTGGGTTTCCAAATTAGGGTTCGATTTGAAGAACTCGTTAACTTTTTTATGCACACCGATCTTCGAAATTCTATTCTAAATCATCAACCGTAAACATTCCTCACAAAACTTTAGAAAAACGTTGATCGTGACTCGGTTGTTTTAGCACGTACTTCAAACGTACCAGATTTAGGTTCCCGAAGTAGGGTTCGATTTGAAGCACTCTTTTACTTTTTTGATGCACTCCATTTGTTCGAAATTCTATTAAACATCATCAGGCCAAATCATTCCTCACAAAAGTTTTGGAAAACGTCGACCGTAACTCTGTTTTTTTAACACGTACTTCAAACGTCATAGATTAGGGTTTTTCGAAATAAGGTTCGTTTTGAAGCACTCTTTTACTGTTTTATGCACTCCGTTTCTTCGAAATTCTATTCTAAATCATCGAGCCTGATCGTTCCCAACAAAACTTTTTAAAAATGTCGACCGTGACTCGGTTTTTTCATCGAGTACTTCAAACGTCCGAGATTTGGGTTTCCGAAGTAGGGTTCCATTTGAAGAACTCTTTTACTGTTTTGATGCACTCCCTTTCTTCGAAATTCTATTCTAAATCATCAAGCATAATCATTCCCCACAAAAATTTTTAAAAATGTCGACCGTGACTCGGTTTTTTTACCACGTACTTCAAACGTCCCAAATGTGGGTTTACGAATTAGGGTTCGATTTGAAGGACTCTTTTACTGTTTTGATGCACTCCGTTTGTTCGAAACTGTATTCCACATCATCAAGCCTAATCATTCCCCACAAAAGTTTTGAAAAACGTCGACCGTGACTCAGTTATTTTAGAACGTACTTCAAACGTCCCAGATTTGGGTTTCCAAATTAGGGTTCGATTTGAAGAACTCGTTAACTTTTTTATGCACACCGATCTTCGAAATTCTATTCTAAATCATCAACCGTAAACATTCCTCACAAAACTTTAGAAAAACTTCGATCGTGACTCGGTTTTTTTAGCACGTACTTCAAACGTACCAGATTTAGGTTTCCGAAGT
The DNA here is from genome assembly GCF_002738345.1 of Cucurbita maxima. Taxonomy (NCBI): domain Eukaryota; kingdom Viridiplantae; phylum Streptophyta; class Magnoliopsida; order Cucurbitales; family Cucurbitaceae; genus Cucurbita; species Cucurbita maxima. The sequence continues at coordinate 9,160 of NW_019272111.1, read as the reverse complement.
AGGGTTCGATTTGAAGCACTCTTTTACTTTTTTGATGCACTCCATTTGTTCGAAATTCTATTGAACATCATCAGGCCAAATCATTCCTCACAAAAGTTTTATAAAACGTCGACCGTAACTCTATTTTTTTAGCGAGTACTTCAAACGTCCGAGATTTGGGTTTCTCGAAGTAGGGTTCGATTTGAAGAACTCTTTTACTGTTTTGATGCACTCCGTTTCTTCGAAATTCTATTCTAAATCATCAAGCCTAAACATTCCCCACAAAACTTTTTAAAAATGTCGATCGTGACTCGGTTTTTTTAGCACGTACTTCAAACGTCCCAGATTTAGGTTTCCGAAGTAGGGTTCAATTTGAAGAACTCTTTTACTGTTTTGATGCACTCCCTTTCTTCGAAATTCTATTCTAAATCATCAAGCATAATCATTCCCCACAAAAATTTTTAAAAATGTCGACCGTGACTCGGTTTTTTTACCACGTACTTCAAACGTCCCAAATGTGGGTTTACGAATTAGGGTTCGATTTGAAGGACTCTTTTACTGTTTTGATGCACTCCGTTTGTTCGAAACTGTATTCTACATCATCAAGCCTAATCATTCCCCACAAAAAATTTTGAAAAACGTCGACCGTGACTCAGTTATTTTAGAACGTACTTCAAACGTCCCAGATTTGGGTTTCCAAATTAGGGTTCGATTTGAAGAACTCGTTAACTTTTTTATGCACACCGATCTTCGAAATTCTATTCTAAATCATCAACCGTAAACATTCCTCACAAAACTTTAGAAAAACGTTGATCGTGACTCGGTTTTTTTAGCACGTACTTCAAACGTACCAGATTTAGGTTTCCGAAGTAGGGTTCGATTTGAAGCACTCTTTTACTTTTTTGATGCACTCCATTTGTTCGAAATTCTATTGAACATCATCAGGCCAAATCATTCCTCACAAAAGTTTTGGAAAACGTCGACCGTAACTCTGTTTTTTTAACACGTACTTCAAACGTCATAGATTAGGGTTTTTCGAAATAGGGTTCGTTTTGAAGCACTCTTTTACTGTTTTATGCACTCCGTTTCTTCGAAATTCTATTCTAAATCATCGAGCCTGATCGTTCCCAACAAAACTTTTTAAAAATGTCGACCGTGACTCGGTTTTTTTAGCGAGTACTTCAAACGTCCGAGATTTGGGTTTCCGAAGTAGGGTTCAATTTGAAGAACTCTTTTACTGTTTTGATGCACTCCGTTTCTTCGAAATTCTATTCTAAATCATCAAGCATAATCATTCCCCACAAAACTTTTTAAAAATGTCGACCGTGACTCGGTTTTTTTACCACGTACTTCAAACGTCCCAAATGTGGGTTTACGAATTAGGGTTCGATTTGAAGGACTCTTTTACTGTTTTGATGCACTCCGTTTGTTCGAAACTGTATTCTACATCATCAAGCCTAATCATTCCCCACAAAAAATTTGGAAAACGTCGACCGTGACTCAGTTATTTTAGAACGTACTTCAAACGTCCCAGATTTGGGTTTCCAAATTAGGGTTCGATTTGAAGAACTCGTTAACTTTTTTATGCACACCGATCTTCGAAATTCTATTCTAAATCATCAACCGTAAACATTCCTCACAAAACTTTAGAAAAACGTTGATCGTGACTCGGTTTTTTTAGCACGTACTTCAAACGTACCAGATTTAGGTTTCCGAAGTAGGGTTCGATTTGAAGCACTCTTTTACTTTTTTGATGCACTCCATTTGTTCGAAATTCTATTGAACATCATCAGGCCAAATCATTCCTCACAAAAATTTTGCAAAACGTCGACCGTAACTCTGTTTTTTTAACACGTACTTCAAACGTCATAGATTAGGGTTTTTCGAAATAGGGTTCGTTTTGAAGCACTCTTTTACTGTTTTATGCACTCCGTTTCTTCGAAATTCTATTCTAAATCATCGAGCCTGATCGTTCCCAACAAAACTTTTTAAAAATGTCGACCGTGACTCGGTTTTTTCAGCGAGTACTTCAGACGTCCGAGATTTGGGTTTCCGAAGTAGGGTTCAATTTGAAGAACTCTTTTACTGTTTTGATGCACTCCCTTTCTTCGAAATTCTATTCTAAATCATCAAGCATAATCATTCCCCACAAAACTTTTTAAAAATGTCGACCGTGACTCGGTTTTTTTACCACGTACTTCAAACGTCCCAAATGTGGGTTTACGAATTAGGGTTCGATTTGAAGGACTCTTTTACTGTTTTGATGCACTCCGTTTGTTCGAAACTGTATTCTACATCATCAAGCCTAATCATTCCCCACAAAAGTTTTGAAAAACGTCGACCGTGACTCAGTTATTTTAGAACGTACTTCAAACGTCCCAGATTTGGGTTCCCAAATTAGGTTCGATTTGAAGAACTCGTTAACTTTTTTATGCACACCGATCTTCGAAATTCTATTCTAAATCATCAACCGTAAACATTCCTCACAAAACTTTAGAAAAACATTGATCGTGACTCGGTTTTTTTAGCACGTACTTCAAACGTACCAGATTTAGGTTTCCGAAGTAGGGTTCGATTTGAAGCACTCTTTTACTTTTTT
>NW_019272111.1:0-3203 GCF_002738345.1 Cucurbita maxima | reverse complement strand
CGTGACTCGGTTTTTTTAGCGAGTACTTCAGACGTCCGAGATTTGGGTTTCCGAAGTAGGGTTCAATTTGAAGAACTCTTTTACTGTTTTGATGCACTCCGTTTCTTCGAAATTCTATTCTAAATCATTAAGCATAATCATTCCCCACAAAACTTTTTAAAAATGTCGACCGTGACTCGATTTTTTTACCACGTACTTCAAACGTCCCAAATGTGGGTTTACGAATTAGGGTTCGATTTGAAGGACTCTTTTACTGTTTTGCTGCACTCCGTTTGTTCGAAACTGTATTCTACATCATCAAGCCTAATCATTCCCCACAAAAGTTTTGAAAAACGTCGACCGTGACTCAGTTATTTTAGAACGTACTTCAAACGTCCCAGATTTGGGTTCCCAAATTAGGGTTCGATTTGAAGAACTCGTTAACTTTTTTATGCACACCGATCTTCGAAATTCTATTCTAAATCATCAACCGTAAACATTCCTCACAAAACTTTAGAAAAACGTTGATCGTGACTCGGTTTTTTTAGCACGTACTTCAAACGTACCAGATTTAGGTTTCCGAAGTAGGGTTCGATTTGAAGCACTCTTTTACTTTTTTGATGCACTCCATTTGTTCGAAATTCTATTGAACATCATCAGGCCAAATCATTCCTCACAAAAGTTTTGGAAAACGTCGATCGTAACTCTGTTTTTTTAACACGTACTTCAAACGTCATAGATTAGGGTTTTTCGAAATAGGGTTCGTTTTGAAGCACTCTTTTAATGTTTTATGCACTCCGTTTCTTCGAAATTCTATTCTAAATCATCGAGCCTGATCGTTCCCAACAAAACTTTTTAAAAATGTCGACCGTGACTCGGTTTTTTTAGCGAGTACTTCAAACGTCCGAGATTTGGGTTTCCGAAGTAGGGTTCAATTTGAAGAACTCTTTTACTGTTTTGATGCACTCCGTTTCTTCGAAATTCTATTCTAAATCATCAAGCATAATCATTCCTCACAAAACTTTTTAAAAATGTCGACCGTGACTCGGTTTTTTTACCACGTACTTCAAACGTCCCAAATGTGGGTTTACGAATTAGGGTTCGATTTGAAGGACTCTTTTACTGTTTTGATGCACTCCGTTTGTTCGAAACTGTATTCTACATCATCAAGCCAAATCATTCCCCACAAAAGTTTTGAAAAACGTCGACCGTGCCTCAGTTATTTTAGAACGTACTTCAAACGTCCCAGATTTGGGTTTCCAAATTAGGGTTCGATTTGAAGAACTCGTTAACTTTTTTATGCACACCGATCTTCGAAATTCTATTCTAAATCATCAAGCCTAATCATTCCAGACAAATCTTTCGACAAACGTCGACCGTAACTCTGTTTTTTTAACACGTACTTCAAACGTCATAGATTAGGGTTTTTCGAAATAGGGTTCGTTTTGAAGCACTCTTTTACTGTTTTATGCACTCCGTTTCTTCGAAATTCTATTCTAAATCATCGAGCCTGATCATTCCCAACAAAACTTTTTAAAAATGTCGACCGTGACTCGGTTTTTTTAGCGAGTACTTCAAACGTCCGAGATTTGGGTTTCCGAAGTAGGGTTCAATTTGAAGAACTCTTTCACTGTTTTGATGCACTCCCTTTCTTCGAAATTCTATTCTAAATCATCAAGCATAATCATTCCCCACAAAACTTTTTAAAAATGTCGACCGTGACTCGGTTTTTTTACCACGTACTTCAAACGTACCAAATGTGGGTTTACGAATTAGGGTTCGATTTGAAGGACTCTTTTACTGTTTTGATGCACTCCGTTTGTTCGAAACTGTATTCTACATCATCAAGCCTAATCATTCCCCACAAAAGTATTGAAAAACGTCGACCGTGACTCAGTTATTTTAGAACGTACTTCAAACGTCCCAGATTTGGGTTTCCAAATTAGGGTTCGATTTGAAGAACTCGTTAACTTTTTTATGCACACCGATCTTCGAAATTCTATTCTAAATCATCAACCGTAATCATTCCTCACAAAAATTTTGGAAAACGTCGACCGTAACTCTGTTTTTTTAACACGTACTTCAAACGTCATAGATTAGGGTTTTTCGAAATAGGGTTCGTTTTGAAGCACTCTTTTACTGTTTTATGCACTCCGTTTCTTCGAAATTCTATTCTAAATCATCGAGCCTGATCGTTCCCATCAAAACCTTTTAAAAATGTCGACCGTGACTCGGTTTTTTTAGCGAGTACTAGCCTGATCGTTCCCATCAAAACCTTTTAAAAATGTCGACCGTGACTCGGTTTTTTTAGCGAGTACTTCAGACGTCCGAGATTTGGGTTTCCGAAGTAGGGTTCAATTTGAAGAACTCTTTTACTGTATTGATGCACTCCGTTTCTTCGAAATTCTATTCTAAATCATCAAGCATAATCATTCCCCACAAAACTTTTTAAAAATGTCGACCGTGACTCGGTTTTTTTACCACGTACTTCAAACGTCCCAAATGTGGGTTTACGAATTAGGGTTCGATTTGAAGGACTCTTTTACTGTTTTGATGCACTCCGTTTGTTCGAAACTGTATTCTACATCATCAAGCCTAATCATTCCCCACAAAAGTTTTGAAAAACGTCGACCGTGACTCGGTTTTTTTACCACGTACTTCAAACGTCCCTGATTAGTGTTTCGAAGTAGGGTTCGATTTGAAGCACTCTTTTACTGTTTTATGCACTCCATTTCTTAGAAATAATATTCTAAATCATCTAGCCTTATCATTCCTCACAAAACTTTAGAAAAACGTTGATCGTGACTCGGTTTTTTTAGCACGTACTTCAAACGTCCCAGATTTGGGTTTCCAAATTAGGGTTCGATTTGAAGAACTCGTTAACTTTTTTATGCACACCGATCTTCGAAATTCTATTCTAAATCATCAACCGTAAACATTCCTCACAAAACTTTAGAAAAACGTTGATCGTGACTCGGTTTTTAGCACGTACTTCAAACGTACCAGATTTAGGTTTCCGAAGTAGGGTTCGATTTGAAGCACTCTTTTACTTTTTTGATGCACTCCATTTGTTCGAAATTCTATTGAACATCATCATGCCAAATCATTCCTCACAAAAGTTTTGGAAAACGTCGACCGTAACTCTGTTTTTTTAACACGTACTTCAAACGTCATAGATTAGGGTTTTTCGAAATAGGGTTCGTTTTGAAGCACTCTTTTACAGT
>NW_019272110.1:278854-329245 GCF_002738345.1 Cucurbita maxima | reverse complement strand
CCGATACACCTTTACCAATATAGTACTTCTAATTCTACCATTTGAAATATCATCCATTAAAAATTATTATAGGTAAACTCCATGAGATATCATCTCAGCTTTCAACGATATCTATGGCACATTCCCTTAGCATGTCTTCAAATATTTGATTTAATCTCTTTATTTACCTATTTATTTGAGGGATGAAGATCATGCTTAATTTTAATTACATTCCAACTGCCTTCTATAAGCTCTTCCAAACATGAGAGGTAAACCTCACATTTCGGTCAGACATAATGGATACAGGCACACTATGAAGTTAGAATGCTTCCTCTACCTATAACTTGCTTAACCTTATCGATGATGACCCAAACCACCGTGAGTCTTCTCTTGATCTTAGGCAACCTTAAGGTGAAATCCATTATTTCCTCTTTCCACTTCCATTGGGGTATGCTTAGTGGTGGCAAGAATCTTGCCATTCGTTATCTAAATGCCTTGACTTACTAGTACATCAAACATCGACTGACATATTCTACAATATCTCATTTTATACTTTGTCATAGCAAAACGTTATTTGACAAGATTGAAAATTGCTTTGGGTGATTTGTATCTTGGTGCTATTGTGAATTGTCAAGAAGAATAATCTTTCTTCTTGTTTTTTACAAAACATATGCAAGTATACGTAGCCACAAGTAATAAGTGATAATTTTGTTATCATTTCCTCACGGAGTTTAGGATGATATTCTATGTTAATAGAGGGTGATGTATGGGTATTAAGGAAAAATAAACTCAACTTACAAGTGAACTAATAAATCTGATGGTGACTAGAAATGTGCAGTGTTCTATAAGTGAGATAAGGTTCTAGCCCAGAGTACTGACATTCTTTCATTGGTCTCTCCTCTTTCTTCTAGCCTCTGAGTGTCCTTTTCTTTAGGGTCTCCTTTCCTTATATAGGTCGCTTCCTCCTTGGTTTCAGAGATGATTTGGACCTTCCTCCACATGTTTGCCCTTTCATTGGTCCAAAATTTATAACTTATAATCTTGTTTGCAGCATTTATTCTCCAGGTGTGAGCCAATCTTCTATGCGGTAGCAATTGCTTTAGCAACATGTGAACAAATAAGGGTTCCTTTATTCTTGAATTACCAAGTCACATACTTCAAATCAAGATGTAAATTAAACTCCAAATCAATTAAATTTAGAATGACAATATTCTATGAAAGGAATTTCTGTGTGTATGCATTTTAAACATAGATTCTAGATATAATGGAGCGAAATTTGTTAAAAGCTCATGTTAGACCCTTTTTATACGAGAGCTATTATACCCCAAACTTGAACGGTTGCTTATCTTTAAGCAATGATTCATCAGCCTGTCTCGACAAATGTTAGCTTCATAAAGTTCCTTATTCCAATCTTTCCTTAGATTACTTCCACCTTGCTGCCTAAACTCCGACTATCTCTCCATATATTCTTCTTAAGGTTATTAACCAAAATGCCTTACAAAATCCCGATTCCAAATTTTCAAGCCATTCAAGCGCAAGGTGGCTCTATATGGCACCGGTTCCAAATCCCTTTCAATTCTTGAAAAACTCTTTCTTATCTCATGAAAAAGTATGAGGGTATTGAAATGAATACAAGGTAGGTAGCCTAATCTAGATTCTTAATCGTGTACCTGAGGTGTATTAGAGTACTTACTCTTTCATGTCATATTATTGTTCTTGTTTCAAGAACTTAGGTCTTTAGGTTCCATAGATTCCATTATTGAGTTCTTTTCCTAGTCTGGTCTAAGGACCTTAGTCCTGGATTTTGAGTTTTTTTTTCATGGATCTCCTAGAATTTACCTTATAAGACATGAACATGCATTCAAGATTCATTCTAAACCTACATTTAAGACTTCATATTTTTCGAAGTGAGGATTCTTATAAAATCTCATGTCATTTAGAGGTCATTTAAGTCACAAACGGCATTTTGGTTATTTTACCATTTATCTTTGGTTTAGCTTCTTAAATTTATCCAATAACAATCAAATTTCATACATAACCCTAACATGTCACCTTAGGTCTTCTATTAAAATCTCATATTATTTAGAGGTGATTTAGGTCAAGAACCGACTTTAAATTACTATAGGGGCATTATGATCATTTGTCAAAGTTACTTGGTTTAGCTCCTTAACCTCGTCTAATGACCATCAAATTTCACATACAACCTTAACATGTTATATTATGCTTGGAATTAAAATTTAATGAGCAGAAATTCATTTAGTGAGTTTACATTACGGTTACTTGATTTTAAAGCAAAACGCTTGGTTTATATCCTTAACACATGGTTCTTGACTTAATTCTTCCACAATCCTTTAAATATTACTTAACTTAAAGGTTTATATTGAAAACCAAGAAATTCCTATATAAGTATTTTTTAAGAAAACTTTAGATTGACTACCTATTTCATCATTGACGTTTAGAACTTCTGTTATCGAGTTTTCAGTATTTGAATTGTTCCAAATTTTCTTTGATATACCTATCTTTGAGTCTAGTTTTTAGAAGAATCAAGAATTTTATAGGAACTCGTCTAGAAAAGGATTAATTTTTAAAAAATCAAGAGATGTCATAGTTTTGGAGTAAAGATATCAGTTTCAGTTGAATTGGTACTATCATCTTCTTCTTCTCCAATACAGGGGAAAAAGACGTAACAACCATGGTGAGATACCTCTAAAAGTAGCCTTCTCAATCCAAATCATTTCTTCTTTTGATTCGTTCATAAAACTTAGAAGATTATGTTGCAAGTAGGAGCGAGGGTCGACAAGAACTAACCTTAGCATGCTGTAGACAAATTCATAAAGCCTTGAAAGTTCGCCGAAAAATGTTACTCTTTCTAGAGAAGAAACCTAAAAAATTGTTATTGGTCAGAACATTTTGGACATTATTAAGCCTCGGGTCCTTCATGAGATTTTTTCCTTATCTTCCCCTCAATCTGGATAATTCATTTTGGAATGATGAATTCATGTGGAAATCTCTAACTTCACGAGCCGAACTCTTGGTGCCCGATTCTAAAGTTTATTGGGTAGAACAATAGGGACATCTTTACCTATTGATAGGGCATTGAAAATATCTTCTTTAAATGTTTTGGAGCATCTTAAACTTACTTCAGTACCTTAAGCCTGGCGTCTTAAATCCATCATCCTCTATCAATCTTTCAGCTTCTTAAGTTCTAGTAAGAACTGAGACTCTTATGTGGTCCCCTAAAGTTCCCAGGGGCCTGCAATATTTGGCGAATCGAGATAACCTTTGATATCGGGCTTGTTTGAGTTTCCATTGTCGTTCTCATAAAAGATTATAGGGCCTCCAGAGTGAACTTGATAGTTTGCTTAAATGGGGATGCAGCCAGATTGGGAATAGGCCCAATTGTGTCTGTCTTCGTGTTCTATGCTTGGGCTTGGTGCATCTCTACCTTGGATGCTTACTCCTCATTTGATGATTTAGTGGCTTAGTGCTCTTCTTCTAGATAGATTATCTATCATAAAAACTATATAGGGTTACTGTAACCCTAAATCATGCAACTAAAGTCTTTAAAACTTAAAGCCATACTTAAAACTTTTCTATAGCATACGTAAGTTCTTGTCAGGCCATAAAATGTCACGGGGCGTATCTCAGGCTGAGCTATAGAGAAAGGATGAGTCTGTTCATAGACAACTTTATTAGATTGCAAGATCTAGGTGTATTGATACCAATTTGTCATGTTTTGATTTTGGAGCTGTCGAGAATGTGGATCGTGGATCACGACGGGAGCTAATTCAAGGGAGTAAAAACACGGTAAAAAAAAATTCTTTTTAAAATAAGAGACTCAATTAATTAAAAACAAAAACAAGAATGAGACAAAATAGAGAGTTTAAATACAATGTGAGAGGATTACAAAACAAGAATGAGACAAAAGACACAAAATAGATGGAAGCTTTGACCCTCTCTTTGTGGCACCTACTCTAGATCTATCCCGCCTTCAACTAAAAATTCAATGTGAGATATAATACGAGAACATTAACAAAAAGATCCTTCCACAAAAGCGGCTATTTATCTTGTCACATTCAAAAAGACTAGATTGTTTTTGGTCGAAGGAGACCTTTTGCTAACAAAAGGAAATAGGCTATATATCCCAAAGGCAGAAGAGCTCAGGAAAAAAAAAAAAAAAAAACTTATCCAAGAATGCCACGATACATTATGGGCCATCCCTCACAATTGTAACAAATTTATACCTCAGTGAAAAATGGATATTTTTAGCCAAATATGTGAGATGACAAAATGCAATATACCAAGACATGCCTCATTTTCCAACAAGACAAAGTTGAAAAGGCCGAGGTCTCAAGACTTCTCAAACTTTTGCTAGTGCCAACAAGATATTGGAAAAGTGTGTTGCTGGACATCATGAAGTCATCTTGGTTATCATCAACTGATTCTCAAAATATAACACATTTGTACTCACACCAAAGATATGATCGACCAAATTGATAGCCCAATTGTTATTAAACATATTATAAACTTGTGGGGCATTACGTCGAGCATCAGTAGTGACAAAGAGGACAGATTTATTGGAACATTCTGGATAGAGTTATTCACGTTTTTGGGGACAACTTTGAATATCTCCTCAAGCTATCACCCCAAACAAATGAACAAATCGAGTGATTCAACTGTTTATTAGAAGAATATTTGCATCACTTCATTCATTGGTGCTTATAAAAAAAAAAAAATTGGGTACATTTGCTAGATGTGGTCCAATTCTACTTTAATTGCCAAACTAGTTCATCAAATGGGAAGAGCCCCTTTGAAATTGTAAGTGAAAGGTGGTAACAATTCCTGCCGTATGTCATTGACCACCCATATGAGAATGGAAGCATACAACATATATAACTTGGGCTTACTTAGAAAAAGCTTCCAAACACATGACGAAATGGGCGGGATTGGAAGCATCGTCTCCTCTAATTTTGAGTAGAATACCAAGTCCTTATCAAGATGGAGACTAGAACAAAATTACAGTAGAAAGAACCAAAGAATTGTTAGAAAGTACGAAGGTCCAATCAAATTTCTCAAGAAAATTGGGACTACGTCTTAAAGGGTGGCATTGCGTACATGGATGAAAATTCACCCAATAATCCATGTGAATGACCTAGAGTCTTAACACCCTGATCTAGACGATGGCAATTGCAATTCCGTCACCAAATCCATAATAGACCTAAAACAGAAATACGCAAGGGAAGTCGAAATGATCCTAGTTGATAGAGTTAGGAAGGTTGGAAGACCTATACGAAAAGTTTAGGAATTCCTCGTCAAATGGAAGAACCTCCCTACAAAGGAAACAAGTTGAGAACGCACCGAAGACCTGGACTCCGACACGATCCACATTGCAAAATTTGAACATAATCAATTGATAGGGACGTCGACCAATTAGGTGGAGGAGGATGCAATTGTCATGCTTATCCACACTTGTGACCTGTGGCCACATGTCCATGTCATACCAAACCTTTTACTTGCTTTCATTTTGTATATTTTCTTCCTACATTTTATGTTGTATGACCATTTGACGAAATCATGTCTACTTCTGTCAAACATGAATTACCTCAAAATGTACTATAGAGAATCAAGTAGTCATCAAACCTCCCTTTGACCAAGTATTATAATCGTTTTTGCCTTCATGTTTTCAATACAGTTGACTTTCACAATGCAATTGACTTTCACAATACAATTGATTTCTCTCCAAATGTGGCATGAAGTTGGACCATATGTTTGAATTGTCTACGAATTCCAATTTCAATACTCTTTTAAGTATATTGGTGAGATCTCAAATAAAAGTCTTTAACATTCTTTTAGTGTTTTTAATTTTGAGGCATTTCCAAACTTAGATCATAAAACTTCTAGAGAAAGCATATTAACGTAGGAAAACAAAGATGAAACTAAACAATAACAATAAAATGGTGGTGCTCTTATTTTTTATTTCTCCAAAAGCGTCATCACTTATTTCTTAGAAAAACAACCCTGATTGTACAGTATTGAATGCTCTCATAATATTTATGATACAGCGTGGCTAGGCAACGTTGAAAAATGAAAAGAGTTAGAGAGGTGAAGGCGTTAGGGAGAGGAGGAAGATGAGAGGCAAACGGAGAGGGAAGCATCAAATGAGAGCAAAAGGAATAATGAAAACAAAAGGGTGAAAGAGAGACGAGAGATGTGAAAAGCAATGAATGAAGAGTTATTACTATCAGCAGGGGTATGTGGGAATCAGTGCCTTTGCTCACCCTCGTAGTAATAATAATAATAATAATAATCATATTAACCTCTTCCAGTTGCAGTTGTGGTTGCAGGGTTAGAAAAAAGAGGGTTAGGGTTTTGGGGGACAGCTTTGATGAGTAGAGTGAGAGTTTGTCTTTTTATCTGTTTTGTTTTGTTATGTTATGTTGGTTTGGGGTTGAAAGGTCACATCAAATGTCTTAGTCTCATCCCACCTTTATTCATCCACTATTCCCCTTCTGCTTCTGCTTCTGCTTCTTCTTCTTCTTCTTCTTCTTAAATTCTCACTACCACCAGGATCATGTATTTTAATATTTTTTTAATATAAATATTATATTTTAATTTTTTTTATTACAATAGATAATTTTCTTATTAGTTTATATTTTTAATACATATTTGAATATAATTATTATATTTCAAAATTTGAATTAGAATATTTGATTCCTTAATTGAATATCTTTTTTTTCCTAATTATTTTATATTTTTCATATGAATTTAAATATAATTATTATATATACTTTGAATTAGTATGTTTTTTTTCTCTCTCAAAAGAATTGATGTTAATAAGATTAGGATTTTCACAAAATAAATATATTTTGATTCATTGTAAATAGTTTAAAATCTTTTATTTAGTTATTTTAATAAGTTTAGAATGTAGGATAATTTTTAAATTTTGTTTAAAGGGTTTAAAGTATTGGATTGTTAAAAGATTATTTAGTATGTAAAAATTTCTAAATTTACTTAAAAGCTTATTAATATAGTAATTGATAGTTAATTAAATATAAATATTTAGAAATATATGTTTAATAAATATTCTCAAGTAACAACAAAGAAATAATTTTTTTTTCATTCCATTTGAATTATTCAAAGTGAGTGGAAGAACACATTTTTTTATAACTTCAAGTCGACTTTACGACTAATCCAACTTGGGTCTGATACACTCGAATCCTTTTTTACTAATTTCAACTCATCCTCTTCAACTTTTTAAGGCTGAACTTTTCGATTGATCCATCTTTGATCTAATATACTCAGGTCCTTTTCTAGTAGTTTCAACTCACCTTTTTTATTAATTTTCGCACACCATTTTTTACTAGTTTCAATGCACAATTTTCTACTAATTTCAACCTACCAATTTTTATTAGTTTGACTCTTCAAAAACTTTTAAGATTTGTATGGATGCCTTTTAATTAATTTAAATTACTTGGAGTCATGCTTTTAATTATTTCATGCATAATTATGTGAGCTAACTTCCACGTATGATTTTAATTTATGATTGTGAGACTGCTTATGTACGTAACTTCTATATTAAAATTTTAATTTATGATTGTGGGACTCCTTATGTACGTTAAGCTAACATCAAGGGGTCGTAGTAATTTCGGCTTACGCCAACCAAATAAGTGGCTTACTATTGGTTTAGTTTGGAGAAATACGGAGAAGAATTGTATTATGTATGGTGACACATGCCTAATGGTTCTGCACGTGTCATATGTGTGATATGCTTTGATATGATGTTATGTTATGTTATGTTATGTGTCGTTACATGATATGCAAATAACATTATAGGTATAAATGAAATGTCATGTTAAGTTACGATAAGGTATCTTATGTTATGAGATGTCATGATGTACTATCGTATGTTATGTTAGATCATGATATGCTATGACATGCTATAATATGTTTTGAAATAAGGGAATCTATGATACACAACCCCTCTACCATGATTTGAAAGTTATGTTATGAATGAAATGATATTATACAAGTTTATGTATGCATATTAACGAGTGTAATATGCGATGAAATAATGGAAATTGTCTTGCATGATTTATTACGATTAAAAATATAGGGAGCTGATGCATGATTGTTTGTTCATGTGAATCATGATACTTCCCCTTTTGACGAGTACAAATGTTTACACAATGAGATTGAAATGACCATCATGTTTACCATGATGCTGCGACGGTTACTATTCCTCTTGGTGTTCGGCCATAACCTAGAGAAGTTAGCCCGACCAGTAGGGCCGGGGGTGTGGGAGCTCGCCTAGTGAGTCCATACTCGCACATGTGGGTCGTGTGTAGAGAAGTACTACACATCCAATTTGCCCGAACATAAAAGCGTCTAAGAAAAGACAATTTTAAATTATAGGTCCCATCATTTTGTATGTGTTTGCATTCCACAGCACCAATAGTGGAGTCACTTAGTTTAAAAATACTCAAGTCTTTGACTATTCTTATATTTGAGGTAAACACAAGACATTACTATACATCTGCCAACATTTTGAACATTTGAAAATTGGGATGATTTAGTAAAGATTGATTATCACCGTTGAGTGGACCTTTGAAAAGAAAGCTGAAACAGTACACTTGAATTTAATAAAACATTAAAAGGTCCAATACTCAATCTTCCAAACCCAAACCCAACTTAATTTTACTGTAACATGAAAATGAATGCGCTTTCAATTCTCAAATGTGAATACAAAAGCAAAGGATATGAAAGCACATACAAAACAACCCACAAAGCCTTTCCAGAAAGATAGCTATAAAGCCTTCCATCACATGTTGGGAGCCAAAGTCCCTCGTAAAGTCCACAGCGCTGTGTCCCATATCAACTTTTTCCATCTCTTTCAAACTACGAACGCTTAGCATTTATAGTTAACTTACAATGGACATAGCACACATCTTGTCAACTATAGCACTGCCTCCTTGTCTTCATATTCACAACGTCATATTTTTTTATAACCCAGCTGCTACGTGTCTGTGGGGATGTACAATTTCCTTTCTCCTCTCTTCTCTCTGCACTAGCCAGTCTTTGATTTTTTAATTATAAAATCAATTTTAAATATATATTATATTTGATTTCCCATCTTCTAGATGAGCCTTTCTAGTAACGTCGACATGACCCATGAATCTCATGCGACTTGGTTTACCCAATCTTTCTCCTTGCACATGATGCCTATGCGTTGTCGGTGATCTCTCAGTTTTGACCTCCGACAATAGTGAACATGTAGCAATAAAAACTGAAGGAACACGATTTTTGATAACTTCTCCTCACATTTTTTTTGGCAGTTTTTTTTTTTTTTCAATGCAATGTAACAACTTGCTTGTCGAGCCACTGTTGCCAGTAACTAACGCAAGTTTAAAAAATGACACGATAATTTGGTTCAATTTGAAAACATACATGCATTAACTGAAATCAAAATAAAACAGTATAAAATTCAAACAAAACACATCGAGGCCGTTTATAAAATACAATGTCAAAACATGTACATGTCTCCCGGCGTTTTGAATTAAGACTCAAAACTATACTGACATTTATAGCTCTACAGACATGTACATGTCTCCCGGCGTTTTGAATTAAGACTCAAAACTATACTGACATTTATAGCTCTACAGCTTGCATACCCTACCTTGACCATGGAGCGAAAAGAAAAGATACCATAAGTGTGTATAAAATATACATAGTAACTAGTTTGCTTGTAAGCTATTAATTTATTGTTTAGTTTTATGTCATTTGCTTTTGTTAAATTGTTCATGTGTTTTATTACATACATGGATGTCACGTTTATAATTCATAGGCACTCTTAAACTAGCATCTAGATTCTACTAGTTCACCCAAACTCACTCGGGGTTCTAGTTTGGTAACGTTAAAGTTTCTCGTCATCTAACTTTATCGAGGCTATCATTGGCTCATCACTTCTTGATGTTCGGCTCTTCGAATCTCAAATATCTCATCAAGAGTATCTTAGGATTCTAAGATAACCTGGTTGCCTCTCTACTAGTCACATCAATCATATTTAACTCGTATATAGTAGACAATTAAGGTGCGAGCAAATCATGGTTCCAACTCATGATCTTAACATACCTTTATGGATAGTTTGAATAGAGACATATTCTATAGTATAAGTTACTTGGCATCTCCCTAGTAGGCCCTATAACGTCATCATCAAAGAGGGAGAGACCTTCATGCCAGTCAATCATCGCATACCTTTGTCGTCCTTTGCCCTCATTCATCAAAGAGGGAGAGACCTTCATGCCAGTCAATCATCGCATACCTTTGTCGTCCTTTGCCCTCATCTAAACAAGATCACAATGAAGGAGTAGTTAGAGGTCTCTTATTTGCTACAAAATAATAATCATATGCCACGGTAAGGTTCACATCTTAGGGCTCAATCCTATCCATTTCAACTCATTATTGTAAATGTGAACCCTCATCAATCAAGATAGGTCACTATTAAAAGTTAACTGGTGACCTCTAAAAGTCCCCACATTGTACGGAGTGACTCTCCTCACCATACTTAGTTACTAAAAATACTACATAAACCCTTGTAATCGAGACAAGCTTATGATTATGAATTAGTTGGCAAATCCTTAATTGTCTCCACAGGGCAACTGTTTACATTATATATAATTCACATAATCAAAATGCAAGAGTAAAAAAAAAAAAAAAAAAGGCTAATCACTTATCCCTAAGCATAAGTTTTAGTTCATAATACAAAACATAAGATAAGGTGCAAAAACACAAGACCAAAACAAAATTAACTCAAAATAAGTGGAGACTTGGATCTAGACGGTCACTATGGTCAACCTTCTTTAGATCGCTCCCATCATCGATAAATTCCTAGTCATTACTTGAAAAATAAAAAACACTTAGAATAAGTATAAAAATATTATGTAAATAGCCTACTTGATTGTATCCAAGGTACCACATTAAGTTACTTTATCATTCATACTTATAAGTAATGGGATTTCCATGTTGTGATGATGTGAGAGAGTTCTTGCTTGTAAGCTGAAGTCTTTAGCCGCAAATGTCTAAGTTCTAGTTCTACATTTCCATGTTGCCTCTCACTCCTCTCAATGTTGTTTTACAACGTATGAGTCCTATATGTAGCCCATGTTCAGTTGTTGCCTCTCACTCCTCTCAATGTTGTTTTACAACGTATGAGTCCTATATGTAGCCCATGTTCAGTTCCACACAATACGTTGTCATGAATCATGAATATGAGACCATTCCTTATTTAGATCAGTCTAGACACATGATGAGCACGAATCATGTAGCTACTAGTATTGGCAGCAAGATCATATATGGCATCCCACCAATCGAGATGACGCATCTTGCCAATTTAGGATTGTGAGGATTGTGAGCTCATACTATATCGAAATGGTAGGGAGGTCTTGGAAGACCCAAGTCATAGATAGGTAGGCTCGGTTCATTACAAGTGGTGGTACTTAGCTAGCAGGGCATTTGTTGATTTTCATTATTGTAGTTATGCTTTATTATGAAATCAGACTAAATGTCTAGGTCTAGACTTAGAGCTCTAGCATAAATCCTTAAGTTTAAACTTGAGTAATATGTGTACAATAGAATAACAAAACAAATGAATTAGGGGCATATTCTCGTGATTTGAAGTCCAACAACAGGATCACATTGTTAGGTTATGGAGCCTGCTACTTATTTATAGTTTTGTCAACGGTTATAAATAGTAAAGCTATATCCGGTAAAGCTATATATGATAAATAGCTATATATAGTAGATAGTTAAATCTGGTAAAGCTATATATAGTAAACGAAACCATATATATATCCACTTAGGTAGAGCTTTGAAAATGTATTTTATGTATTCTCTGTGTTCTCTCTTACTGTACATGCCTGAAGTCATCAATACAAATCCTTTAATCAGAGGTCTCCTTGCATTTTTTCTATTCTCTTTTTGTGTTCATCTAGATCGAGTGTGTGCGTTGTTGTGCGATCCTAACAACTGGTATCAGAGCTGGGCGGAAGTCACCACAATCTGTGAAGATGGAAAGTTCAAAGATTGGAATTGAGAAGTTCGATGGATCTGATTTTGGTTTTTGGAAGATGCAAATTGAAGATTATCTGTACCAGAAAGATCTTCACGAACCCCCTGTTGGGGGTGAAGCCGGATACCATGACTACGGAGCAGTGGAAACTCAAGGATCGACAAGCCTTAGGGCTGATCCGGTTGACGTTATCCAGAAACGTGGTGTTCAACATCATCAAGGAGAAGACAACGTCAGATCTGTTAAAGGCGTTGTCGAAGATGTACGAAAAACCGTCGGCTATGAATAAGGTGTATTTGATGCGGAGATTGTTCAATCTACAGATGTTTGAAGGTGGATCTGTTGCTGATCATATAAATGAATTCAATATGATCGTAAGTCAACTGAGTTCGGTGGAAATTAATTTTGAGGATAAAATTAAAGCGTTGATTTTGATGTCATCTTTACCCGAGTCATGGGATACTATTGTTGCTGTAATCAGCAGTTCCCGAGGATCTGATATACTAAAGTTTGATGAAATTCAAGATGAAGTTCTCAGCGAAAGTATTTGCAAACGAGAAATTGAAGATTCATTAGGGAATGTTGTCAGTGTTGATCGATGGAGAAGAAGTAAATCAAAGAGCTCAAACAAACATGGGCGATCAAAATCAAAGAATCGGGGAAAATCTCCAAACAAACCCAATGTAACGTGTTGGAGTTGTGGAGGAAAAGGACACTTTCGGACAGATTGTACAAAATTGAAGAAGAAGCAGAATCATAAATCTGAAGATGATGATGATTCTATATATACAACAGAAGATACTGAGGACGCTTTAATTCTTAGTGTGGATAGCCCAGCTGAATCCTGAATTTTAGATTCAGGTGCATCGTTCCATTCGTCTCTAAGTAAGGAATTGTTTTGAAATTTCAAATCAATAAATTTTGGGAAGGTGTATCTTACCGACAACAAAACCTGTGAGATTGAAGCGAAGGGAGATGTCTCCATACAAATTGCAGCAAGAAATCAGTGGACATTACAAGATGTCAGATATATTCCTGGTCTCAAGAAGAACCTGATCTCTATTGGTCAGTTGGATAGCACAGGCTATGCAGCAGAGTTTGGAAAGAGTTCATGGAAGATTGTGAAGGGCGCCATGGTTGTTGCATGTAGCACAAAATCCGGAACCTTATACACTACTGCAGAGTGTACAAACATGACTGCTGCTGATGAGAGTGCTTCCAATTCAAGTCTATGACACAATAAACTTGGACATATGAGCGTTAAAGAAGTGAAGATGTTGACTGCGAAAGGAGCTTTAGAAGGCTTAAAATCTATTGATATGGGTCTTTATGAGAGCTGTCTTATGGGCAAACAGAAACGAGTTAGCTTCACAAAGGCTATGAGAGAACCAAAGAAAGTGCGGTTGGAAATGGTCCATACAGACGTCTGGGGACCATCTCCAGTTTCATCACTTGGTGGATCAAGGTACTACGTCACCTTCATCGATGACTTCAGCGGGAAGGTATGAGTTTACTTTCTGAAACACAAGTCAGATGTGTTTACCACCTTCAAGAAGTGGAAAGCTGAAATTGAAAATCAGACCGGCTTGAAGATCAAATGCCTGAGATTTGACAATGGAGAAGAGTGCAACAAATCAGAGTTCATTTTGTGCAGCTGAGGGAATTAGATTAATAAGAACAATTCCCGGTAAGGCAAGACAAAATGGTATTGCAGAAAGGATGAATAGAACATAGAATGAGCGAGCAAGAAACATGAGGATTCACTCTAGACTACCAAAGACATTCTGGGCTGATGTTATGAACACAACAGCATATTTGATTAATAGAGGGCCATCAGTACCCTTGAAGTTCAAATTTCCCGAAGAAGTATGGACAGGAAAAGAACTCAAGTACTCTCACTTGAGAACTTTTGGTTGTATTGCGTATGTTCATGTTGATCCAGAGAAAAGAGTTGCTTGATGCTAAGGCTGTGAAATGCTACTTCATAGGCTATGGCTCTGACATGTTCAGGTACAAGTTTTGGGATGAGAAAAATATGAAAATCCTAAGACACTGCGAGGTGACCTTTGATGAAAATGTCATGTACAAGGACAGAGAGAAGATAAACTCTGAGACTACAAAGCAAGTGGGAGTTGAACTTGAGTGGCAAGAAAATTCACGCAGTGGTGTTACAACTGAAGCTCAAGAATCTCTTAATCCTATTGCTGAAGAACCAGACGTGGAGAAAGTTGCACCGGAGCAGGTGTTGAGAAGATCATCCAGAACTATTAGAACACCAGATAGATATTCAGCCTCATTACATTATCTGTTGCTGACTGACGAAGGAGAACCAGAGTCCTTTGATGAGGCCCTACAAGTGGAAGATTCAACCAAGAGGGAGCAAGCCATGGATGATGAGATGAGCTTACTTGAAAAGAATAATACATAGGTGCTGACTGAGTTGACTACAGGAAAGAGAGCTTTGTTGAATAAATGGGTGTTCAGAATCAAGGTTCAACTAGATGGCAGAAGGAGGTTTAAGGCTCGGTTAGTAGTTAAAGAATATTCACAAAGAAAAGGCATTGATTATGCTGAGATCTTTTCTCCAGTGGTGAAATTAACTACTGTCTGAATTCTGTTGAGTATTGTTGCATCGGAGAATTTGCACCTTGAGCAAATGGATGTAAAAACGGCATTTTTACATGGAAATCTAGATAAGGAGATATATATGCAACAACCAGAAGGGTTTGCAGCTCCAGGCAAGGAGCACATGGTGTGTAAGCTCAATAAGAGCTTGTATGGACTAAAACAAGCACCAAGACAATGATACAAGAAGTTTGACTCATTCATGTGCAGGAGTGGTTTCCACAGGAGTGAAAAGGATCAGTGTTGATATCTCAAGAAATACACTGATTCTTATAAGTTTCTACTCCTGTATGTGGAAAATATACTAATTATTGGATCAAGTATGAGGGAGATAAACCACCTGAAGGCAAGCTTGTCTTCAGTATTTGAGATGAAAGATTTAGGTGCAGCGAAGCAGATTCTTGGGATGAGGATTTCTCGAGATAGATCTGCTGGCACATTAAATCTATCCCAAGAGCACTACATTGAGAAAGTATTGTCAAAATTCAAGATAAATAACGCTAAACCCAGGACTACCCCTTGGAAAATCATATTAAATTGTCAAAGGGGCAATCTCCCAAGACAGTTGAGGAATGTGAGCACATGGCATCAGTTCCATACGCTTCTGAAGTTGGGTGTTTGATGTATGCTATGGTCTGCACTAGACGTGACATAACACATGCAGTAGGAGTTGTTAGCAAGTACATGGCAAATCCAGGGAAGGAACATTGGGAAGCTGTGAAGTGGCTCTTGAGATATCTGAGAGGTACGTCCAATACTTCACTTTGTTATGGCAATGACAAAGTAGTTCTGCAAGGTTTTGTGGATGTTGATCTGAGTAGAGATGTAGACTACAGCAAGAGCACATCTGAATATATCTACACTATAGATGAAACAGCAGTGAGTTGGATGTCCAAGCTTCAGAAATGCGTTGCTCTTTCATCTACTGAAGCTGAGTACGTGGCCATAGCTGAAGCTGGAAAGGAGATGATATGGATGACAGGCTATCTAGAAGAATTAGGCCGGAAGCAGTGCAAGAAGATCCTTTATACAGATAGTCAGAGTGGCATATAGTTGGTGAAAAACTCAGTCTATCATTCAAGGACAAAACACATTAGAAGACGATACCATTTCACTCGCAGGTTAGTGGAAGAAGACGATATGTGTTTGGAGAAGATAGAGGGTGCAAAGAATCCAGCAGACATGTTGACAAAATGTGTTGATGTTGGAAAATTAAGTTTATGCAAAGCCTTAATTGGTATGGTGTAGGATAAGTCTCCAAGAGGGAGAATTGTTAGGTTATGGAGTCTGCACTCTTATTTATTGGTCAACTGTTATATCCGGTAAAACTATATTTGGTAAAACTATATTTGGTAAAGCTATATATGGTAAAGCTATATATAGTAAAGCTATATCCGGTAAAACTATATATGGTAAATATCTATATATAGTAGATGGTTAAATCTGGTAAACCTATATATAGTAAACTGAACCATATATATATCATGTCTGGTAGAGCTTTGAAGATGTACTTTATGTATTCTTTGTAATTCTCTCTTACTGTACATACGTGAAGTCATCAATAAAAAAAAAAAAAAATCTTTTTAGCAAGAGTTCTCCTTGCACTTTTATCTATCCTGAAGTCATCAATAAAAAAAAAAAAAAATCTTTTTAGCAAGAGTTCTCCTTGCACTTTTATCTATCCTGTTCTTTATGTTCATCTAGATCGAGCGTGTGCGTTGTTGTGCGACCCTAACAACAAGGTTTGGGTTTACTTTCTCAAACACAAGTCAGATGTGTTTGCCACCTTTAAGAAGTGTAAAACTGAAGTTGTGGGTTTACTTTCTCAAACACAAGTCAGATGTGTTTGCCACCTTTAAGAAGTGTAAAACTGAAGTTGAAAATTAGATCGGCTTGAAGATCAAATGCCTGAGGTCTAACAATGAAGGAGAGTACAACAAATCAGAGTTTAAAGATCGGCTTGAAGATCAAATGCCTGAGGTCTAACAATGAAGGAGAGTACAACAAATCAGAGTTTAAAACATTTTGGGCAGCTGAGGGAATTAGATTAATAAGAACAATTCCCAGTAAGGTAAGACAAAATGGTATTGCAGAAAGAATGAACAGAACATTGAATGAGCGAGCAAGAAGCATGAGGATTCATTCTAGATGGTATTGCAGAAAGAATGAACAGAACATTGAATGAGCGAGCAAGAAGCATGAGGATTCATTCTAGACTATCAAAGACATTCTGGGCTGATGTTGTGAACACAACAACATATTTGATTAATAGAGGGCCGTTAGTATCCTTGAAGTTCAAATTGCCTGAAGAAGTATGGACAGGAAAAGAACTCAAGTACTCTCACTTGAGAACTTTTGGTTGTACTGCGTATGTTCATGTTGATCCAGAGAAGAGAGATAAGCTTGATGCTAAGGCTGTGAAATGCTACTTCATTGGTTATGGCATTGACATGTTTGGGTACAGGTTTTGGGATGATAAGAATAGGAAAATCCTAAGATATTGCGATGTGACCTTTGATGAAAATGTCCTGTACAAGGACAAAGAAAAGATAAACTCTGAGACTACGAAGCAAGTGGGAGTTGAGCTTGAGTTGTAGGGAAACTCACCTAGTGATGTTGTAGCAGATACTCATGAAACTCCTGAGACTATTGATGAGGTTGTAGGGAAACTCACCTAGTGATGTTGTAGCAGATACTCATGAAACTCCTGAGACTATTGATGAGGAACCAGATGTGGAGCAAGGTTCCAAGACAGAAGCAAGTGGGAGTTGAGCTTGAGTTGCAGGGAAACTCACCTAGTGATGTTGTAATAGATACTCATGAAACTCTTGAGACTACTACTGAGGAGCCAGATAAACTCACCTAGTGATGTTGTAATAGATACTCATGAAACTCTTGAGACTACTACTGAGGAGCCAGATGCAAAGCAAGGTTCTAAGACAACGAAGCAAGTGGGAGTTGAGGTTGAGTTGCGAAAAAAAATCACCTAGTGATGTTGTAGCAGATACTCAAGAAACTCCTGAGACTGTTGTAGAGGAACCAGTGGTAGAGCAAGTGACACCTGAACCAGTGTTGAGAAGATCATCCAGTACTATCAAAGTACTAGATATGTATGTACCTTCATTATACTATATGTTGCTGATGAAGGGGAACCAGAGCCCTTTGATGAGACCCTACAGTTGGAGGATACAACCAAGTGGGAGCAAGTCGTGGATGATGGGATGTCTAGGCTTCAAAAATGCATTGTACTGAGGCTAAGTACGTGGCAATAAGTGAAGCTGAAAAGAAGACAATGTAGATGACTGACTATCTGGAAGAATTAGGCAGGAAGCAGTGCAAGAAGATTCTATTTACAGATAGTTAGAGTGCCATACAGTTGGTGAAAAATCCAATCTATCATTCAAGGACAAAACACATTAGAAAGCGATACCATTTCACTTGCAGGTTAGTGGAAGAAGGTGATATGTGTTTGAGAAAGATAGATGGTGCAAAGAATCCAGCAGCATGTTAACAAAATGTGTTGATGTTGGAAAATTGAGGTTATGCAAAGGTATGGTGCAGTGATCGGTTGTGAATGAAATTCTTGGTTGACTAGATCAGTCTCCAAGTGGGAGAATTGTTAGGTTATGGAGTCTCATACTCATTTATAGCTTGGTAAACGGTTATACATAGTAAATCTATATCCGGTAAAGCTATATATGGTAAATAGTTATATATAGTAGATGGTTAAATCTTGTAAAGCTATATATAGTAAACGGAACCATATATATATCCCTTGGTTAGAGATTTGAAGATGTAGTTTCTGTATTCTTTGTATTCTCTCTTATGGTACATACTTGAAGGCATCCATTCAAATCTTTTAGCCAAAGGTCTCCTTCCATTTTTTCTATCCTGTTCTTTGTGTTCATCTAGATCGAGTGTGTGCGTTGTTGTGCGATCCAAACACACATCATTCGAATTATCATGTTAAGGAAACATGTCAAGTTTCATAAAATTTGTAGTTCATTGTGACCATTAAGCATGTTAAAATGTTCACAGGATCATTTTCATCATTTTTTTTTTGCCTCAATGATAAAGGGAGGTCTTTAACATGTTCATAATTGTCTTAGATCATACTTACTTCTTCGTATTAGAGTATGACACCATGTTGCTAAATTCCATACTCAAATCATATTCATGGGTCAATTTTATTAGAAAAATTAGTTTCTTAGATATGGTTGATAAAAGTCAGTAATTAATTATTTAATTTTATAATAATTATTGTGATTATTTTATTTACAAATTAATATTATCCATTATAAGAAAAATTCATGATGATTAGTGTAACCTTAAACAAATAGACATGCATGATGTTCAAATATTAATATAAAAAGTCTATAATATATTAATAAAATTTGGTGTCTTATTCTAGTAACACTATTGATATTATCTATTTTTATTATGGCATACAATGAGTTAAATGTAATCTCACTCAAGGGTACGCTCCAACAAATTCTCAATCTTCATCTCTCTCTGCCAAAATCACTCCTACAACAAATCCTCTCTCCTCATCTCTCTCACCCAAAATTAGAATTACTCAGAATCCTATTTCAGATTTAAATGGCTTTGAGATTTACTTACCGATGTAGCCGATTAGATAGGGATGTTGTCAGTTTGCTAGTATATCTTAGATCTTCCTTTTCTTTGATCTAATTCCCATCATATCTTAGATCTTCCCTTTCTTTATCTAATTTCATCCTATCTTAAATCTTCCCTTTCTTTTATCTAATTAAATGATCGTCAATTTGCTACATTTGCTACAACAAAGGTATATATTAGATATTTCTTCTCTTTTATCTAATTCTTATGAAGTTATATTTTAGATTTCCTAATTTTGTTGCAATTAGTTAGCATTGATTTAGAAATTAAATGCTTATACACGAGTTCCAATAATTGAGTTCTAGTAAACAGATTAGTAGCCAAATAATCGATTATTAATTGGCTAAGGATATCTCACAATTAAATTGAATTGTTGACAAAATTAAAAGAAAAAGAAAAAAAAAACATATAGATGAAAAAGAAAAAAAAAAAAAAAAAAGCAAGAATCTATTAAAAGTTGGCAAAGAATATGTGTGAAGAAAATTAAAAGATAAACCAGACTACACTTAAATACAGAGAAAATGAAAGATCTGACCAAATATAAAAGGATAAGAAAGTACAGAATACTGTGACTAAACTCCTTCAAATTTTTGAAGTCTAACACATGGACTATTGTAAAATTTAGATAATTGAACGTAAAATTGATGTGTCATGGATTCATATAGGTTGACTTGGATACAAAGGACAAAATCAAACTTTCATTAAGGATAAATTGAGGACACTAGGCTAAGCTAATAAGGTAGGTGGTCTTACTATTGGCGTTGTTATATTTGATATTGACACGTGCCTTGTTGTTCTGCACATGTCATAAACTTGATAGGTGCGTATTGTTTATGAATCAATATGACTATGATATGTTATGTATATGTTATGATATGTGAATGGTATGATAATTCTTACGTCATGATGTGTTCAAGGATATGTGTGAGATAGGATGCGATAAACGTAATGTAACAATATGACTAAGATATGAATAACATAGCGATCTGGTTAGGTGATGTATAGAAAAGGATATGATTATGATAGATTAATAGAACGATATGGTTAGGGTACGTTCATGTAACGGTATGACAAGGATACGTCCCTGTAATTGTATGACTATAATACGTTCATGAAATGATATTGTTAGGATGCATTCCTGTAACGGTAAGACTAAAATACAATCATGAAACGATATGATTCAGGATATGTTGGGAAACGATATGACTAAGTTGTGTTCATGAAATGATTACGAAGGGTTTACGAAATGATATGATTACATTACGACATGGGAATGACGAATATATATGTATACTGGGTCATTCATAGCATTACTATACCTTCTCTATTCATTGCAGGTTGGTTATTCATCAGCACTAGTTTAGCTTATGATGTTTTTGGAAGCACTCGTCCAAATGAGTATTTTACAGAGATCCGACAAGGAATTCCGTTAATAACTGGCTGTTTTGATTCTTTGGAACAACTCGATGAATTTAGTAGATCTTTTTAGGAGGAACAAATGACTATCGATAAAACTTATCCTATTTTTACAGTGCGATGGTTGGCTGTTCACGAACTAGTTGTATCTATCGTTTCTTTTTTAGGGTCAATATCAGCAATGCAGTTCATTCAACGATAAACCTAATTCGAATTATAGAACTATGACACAATCAAATCCAAACGAACAAAATGTTGAATTGTATCGTACCAGTATATATATATATATATATATATATAATATGAAAATGATATGAAATATGTTATGGTATGAGATATGTGATAAATTGACATTTATGATATGATATATTGTTATGCGATAAATTATGGTATAATATGTATATGATGCAAATTGTTATATCTGGAAGCATGAAACCTTATGATATGACATATTTATGGAATCTGAATGATATGATATGATTGATGATAACTCTCCAAAAGTAAAAAGTCTTTTTACCATTATTTTTGCCCTTATACTCACAATTTTCTTATTAATTGCTCAATTTATTGTAATTAGTATACATGAAATAGTCAATTGTGGTTTAATAGGAAAAGAAAGATCAATTTGCATAAATTGAGCTTAATTGTACACTTAATTAAGTTATTTGGTAAAATTTCAGAACATTCATTGAACCATGATGCTGTAGCAAATCTGGAAACAACACTGCTTGCAAATCTAGAAATAAACTACTGACCTTGATGTTGAAGCAATCCGGAAAGCCAAATTTTCGGGGATGACCTGGAAATTTTAATCCACATCAGCAGTCCACGTGGATCATTGGCTACTAAATTAAAAACAACCTAGATGGACGATTTTATCCTTTCTCAGCTCTAAATGAGAAGAAACAACCATTCTAAAAGAGAAAGAATACCTAAAATAGAAGGGAGCCACACTTGGGGAGAAAGATAGAATTACACAGCAGTAGCCTTGACAGCAGAAGGAAAAGGAGACCAACAAGGATTGATTTGGGCAAATAGGTGGACGTGAGAGCTCAAGAGAAGGGAACTTTCATTGATGAACGACAGCAAACTGGGATAACTCTCTATATCCTTATTCTCTTCTCTCATTCCATCAATTTTACATGATTGAGATGCGAATTTCTCTGTTTAATTCAGTTTGTATGGAGAGCTGAACTTTATAGGGGAGGCGAGAGAGTTTTATATAAATTAAGTATGTTGACAGTATGATTTTTAGTTTATTAAAGAGTTGTTGTTAATGATTTACATGTGTGTTTAATTAGCTACTTTACATACATAGTTGTTCTCTTATTCGGGAGAAGAGAGAGAGCAATGAAATCCTCTTTAATACTTCTATATAATGAGACTTGAAGGGTAATAGAAGGGTTATGAATAATTCTTCTCCTACACCAATGTTAATAGAACTTACAACTATTATGGAAATAATCACCATTCATGACCCTCATAAGTGGGCTTGGGAATCTATTAAAAGGAACTAAAATCTACCACAAAACTCAACAACTTATCCATTTAATCTCTCTTAGTCAAACCTTCCTGGTTGATTTTCTCATTATTTTTTATTTTTTTGCAGTTTTAGTTTTGTTTAAGTAGTCAAAATCACCGACACCCATTTCAATGTTACCCAAAAACTCACTTAATTTCCAGCAACTAAATTTACCAAAAGGACAGGCTCTCTGTGTAATCGATAATTTACTTATTACTTGCACTTATTTTTGTGAGTTTTACATCATTTTAATATATACATCCACAAGTGATCAATTGACCTGCAAAGCGATGAAATAACATATAATACAACCCTGGCATATACATGAAAGATATGATAAATGATATGATAAACAATATGAAAAATGATATGATATGTACGAAACGCTAGTGGGGTTGTAGTAAATGATAATGAAAATGAAAAAATGTTGCGACCTCGTGCATTAATGTGTGTTCATGCATTGGGGGATACCTTATTCCTTCACGATGGTATGGACACATACACTACTAGGCAAGAGAACGACCATTATGTTTTTCATAATATAGCTGTGACAGCTACTACTTCTAACGAGTGTTCGACATAAAGATCTTCCGGAGTATGCTCGCCCGAAAAAGAAAGAGGTCCATCAGTGTGGGAACCGACTGGTGGGTCCATACACGCACGTGTGGGCCATGTGTAAGAAATAAATTACACATCTAAGCTGCCCGTTAGGATAGTACCGTAGGAAAATAGACTGTTATGATAGATCTAGTCATTGCATTCGCTGTTCTTGCATTTACTTCAATAGTTGGGTCACTTACTGAGTATTTTTTTAAATACTCAAGTCACGTGCTACTTCTGTTTCATATTAAGGAAAGACATTCCTGTACGGCTGACGATGACATTGCAACTCGAGACAATGACACATGCATAGGTTAAGGAAAGACATTCCTGTACGGCTGACGATGACATTGCAACTCGAGACAATGACACATGCATAGGGTAGTCACATTTATTTTCTTAGACTTAGGCTAGAATAGGATATTTTTAATTTAAACGTTTATTTATTTTATTTAGTCTTTTGTTGTGTCGTTTTAAAGGTGTTTTCAAAATTTTAATTTAAACGTTTATTTATTTTATTTAGTCTTTTGTTGTGTCGTTTTAAAGGTGTTTTCAAAACACATAAGTCCATGAATGTGTCTTAAAATGAAGTCGATGTTTTATGAAAGTTTAAATGAAATATTTTCGTATTCAATGTTCATGATATGTATACAGTAATGACCTTAAATTAAGTAGATTTATATTTCAGAGGATAATCATATGCGACCTGATCTTAATCCTAAGTGAGTTATGAACTTTTGCGTGTAAAGGGTTGTCCTTCGATTTATACTAGTGAGAATGACTTTTGTAACCGATTCAATATGTTTACCACTTTGAGGACTTGACCCTATTTCTGTAACAACCCCAATTTCCTATTGAAATAGAGTCGCTATCATATGCATGACTTGACCTTTCTATGAGAAACATTCAATTAAAATCATTCACAAACAATGCCATGGACTTAAACATTAGCCTTCAAAGCCTTAAAACAAAACAATTAAAAGTATTCAATTTGAAATATAGATAAAACCAAAGAAAAAATTAAAACAATGTCCTCATCTAACCTAAGATCTACAAAATAAAAATGTAACTACCCTAACATAGGTTTCATGGTTTTCAATGTGACACCGCAGTCAACTGTACAACGGTGCCTTGCCTTACATGAAATATAAGAATAGCACAAGTCTTGAGTATTTTAAGAAATACTCATTAAGTGACTCCACTATTAAGGTTGAGAAATGCAAACACATGCAGAATAATGAAACTTATCATTCAAAACCCTCTTCTCTTAGTCGGCTTTCCATTCCAAACAAATTAGATGTTTAATGAAACTTATCATTCAAAACCCTCTTCTCTTAGTCGGCTTTCCATTCCAAACAAATTAGATGTTTAATATTTCTCTAAACACGACCCACACGTGCGAGAATGGGTCCACCAGGCGGGCTCGCACACCCTCTGAGCTTGCTGCTTGGGCTAAGCTTCTCATAGGCTGTTACCGAACACTTGGAGGGAATAGTGACCGTGGTAGCATCATGATAAACATGATGATCATTTCAGTCTCATAGCGTATGCATTCATACTGATCATAAAGGAAAAATATTCTAATGCACGTGAACCTACAATTATGCATGAGGTCTACATATTTTTCATTTTAATAAATTATGCCCGACAACCCATTCGAACCTACAATTATGCATGAGGTCTACATATTTTTCATTTTAATAAATTATGCCCGACAACCCATTCTTTCCTCATATATTACACTTAGTAATATGTATACATAAGCTTTCATAAATCATTTCATTCATAACTTATAAATCATTGCATAGAGGTGGTGCTTTGTAACTTTTCTTTATTTCAAAATATCTCATAGCTAACTTATAAATCATTGCATAGAGGTGGTGCTTTGTAACTTTTCTTTATTTCAAAATATCTCATAGCATATTAAGGCCTAACATAACCATCGTAGTGCATCACGACATTTCATACGCTACATAGCTTATCGTGACATAACATAACATTTTATTCATACCATCATATCATTTGGCATGTCATATGTACATAGCTTATCGTGACATAACATAACATTTTATTCATACCATCATATCATTTGGCATGTCATATGAAGATACATTCATAACATTATATCAAATTATTAGTCATATCACACGCATATCAGACATATCATATCATGTTTGGGTCTACTAAACTACTATCTGAGCATCTCAAGCAGTTCACTTACATGTCATACACTCTATCGAGGTCTGGGAGATGTTCATCGAGTTCTAACAACGTAGATCTCCTAGACGACATATCTCAGCTCGGAGTAAACCAACTTCATTTTCTCATACTTAGTATGCTTACATAGCCCCTGAAGTGAACATATGATATCCTTGTTTGAGGCAAGACCTCATCACATCTCATAGGATAATATAACATCTCTTCTGAACACATATGTATAAGGTTAACTAGCGATCCTTCCATAGGAAAAATCATATAGTCAACATCTGGGGGAGCGATCTCGTGTGCCTGCAAGCCACTCAGTCTACCCATGTGGTCTCTCATCCCTCTCAAGACGGGTTTACAGAACAACAAGTTTGTTAAGGGGACCCCTGACTATTTCTATACATGATAGTGACACTTAGTCGCCTCGATGCGCTATATGATCCGACATAGGCCTAGGTTGATGGTGCATGTACTACTATCGCTTGGGAGGGTGTTGCTAGCACTAAGGACATATCAGAGGAGATAGAAGGTGGAATCTCTAGTGATATCGTCATACTGCCATTGGATCTGTTAAACTTTATTATTTGTCTTTGCCATGGAGGTCTACTAGGTTCTTAGGGACTGCTAGGTGGAAGGCTCTTGGGAGGTCTACTAAGTTTGTGGGGGAGCCACCCCATTTTCGCTAGCTCCATTAATTACCCACATGATCAATGCCCACTCACAGGACGGATTCATCGTGCAAAGTAATCAAAGAAAACTATCAAGTCACACGTCTCTAACTAGTCTCATGCCTAGCTTAAGGGTACTGTACCATTGTGGAAAGAAAAGTGAAGCTCTGCAAACATTGTACTGACTGCTATCAGCCTAGGTGGCTACCTTTGTCTACGAGGGGTGCTGTGGTGGTCTTCCAAGTCTCTAGGGCAGTTTGGCGGTCTTACATGGATTCACATCTCTAGGTTTCTTGGTCCAACTCTTTGAGTTTGACTCGGTCGGGAGCAGTAGGGGCTACTCCCTCTGATTGTCTCTCACGATTCTACAACGCTCGAACTACTGTAGGCGTTCCTTCCTAGATCATAGTCTAACCAAATTGATACTCTCACCCTTGTCTTAATCTGTTTCTATTAATTATATTCTACAAGGAGAATCACACCTTCAATCGCGTGGAGTTAATGTACAATAAATCATGTATAAAATCACACATGCTCAACGAGACGTAACTTCCATCAAGCACTCAGAGTGCAGATAAACAAATTTCCATCCTCCGTTTTAACATGATTATGTTCAAGCAGTAGAAAAGAATTCCATTATATCATGAAAGGAATAAGTCAGTCATACCATTAACAAGAGCGACTAATCTCATACTTATCCCAATCGTCCTAGATCCAAGTCATACCGAATACCAAATCTATCCACCTAGGATTTCTTTTACTAGCATGCATGTGATACTAAGTGATCCCTACAAGTCTTAATTCTTAGAATTTATGTAGTTACTTACTTAAATGACGCATACCTTCTCGAGCTAGCTTTTCTGCATGTTGGAAGTTCTAAAATTTCTAAAGTTTTTCTCGTAGGTCTTAATTCAAGTCATAATAAAGTTAGTATCACCTGCACTCACACACCATGTGGGCTGCTGAGTCTGATGCAGGTGTAGGTCAAACGTCAGTTATATGTGGGTCAAACTACCTAAAACACCTAACATCGCTAGTTGGCTGAGTTGCAACCCTCTCACCTTGTCAACATGTCCGTTTCTCGTCCAAATGCGTAGACTGCCTGTTTGCGCGAAGCGTGTCCTTTGGGTATTCGCCGGCCGACAAAACATTTCCAAAAACCTATGAATTTTAGGATTCAATCTATTTTCTTCCCCTTTTTATATTTTTTCATAGAAAACTCAAACTAACTTATTTCCTTCATCAAAGTCATAGATATGTGATCCTACTTTCTAAATATATTTTTCTTTTAATTTTTAATCAACTACATTTTTAATCACCATTTAATCAAATAAATATATTTTTAATCAACTACATGATAAACCATTTTTAATTCACCGTTCAAAATTTATAAAATTTATAGTTTCCATTTTCAATCAGCTTCCTTCACGACACGAGACTGGTATAAAATTCCTCCAATATCAACTTATTAAAAATTAAAAACTTAATTTCAAAAAAAACTCTCAAAGGAAAAAAAATCAAGTACCCAAAAGTTGCTTTAGTTCTTCTAAAATTCTTGAGAGAAAGTCTATTAAAATTCCATCATCAAACAACATGTTGGAGGGAATTTTATTTTCTCTCTAGTTCTTAAACCTCTATTAAAATTCCATCATCAAACAACATGTTGGAGGGAATTTTATTTTCTCTCTAGTTCTTAAACCCAAATTTTATTTTCTCTTTTTCCTTCTTTTCTTCGTTTTTTCTTTCTTCCTCCTTAATGATTTGATTAGAGATCTTACAAAACTTTCATTAGGAAAGGTGGGTCAAAATGACCAATTTATTCCTCGGTTTGATTAGAGATCTTACAAAACTTTCATTAGGAAAGGTGGGTCAAAATGACCAATTTATTCCTCGGGTTGACGTTGACCAATTTTTCTAATCTTTTAACTATTTTCTTTTCTTTTATATTTTTTTTTGAGATTTTAGAATTTTTCTAGTCATTTTTTCTTCTACCTTATCTTGAAATTCAACATTTAAAGTTCCAAATAAAACCCCAAAATTTTGACTCTTAAACGAAAAATTGAGTGTTTAATACCTCGTACAAACTTGGGTGTTACAAGAAAAGTGAACTATAAACTGAGCCTAAGGAGAGTGTTTAATACCTCGTACAAACTTGGGTGTTACAAGAAAAGTGAACTATAAACTGAGCCTAAGGAGTAATTTTAAGTTTTAATTGAATCACATCAACTAAATTGTGACATTAGAATAAGCATAACTAAAACAGAACCAAGTACAAAAATGATATATTATTCTATAACTTTAATATATAATTAAGCTTTTTAAAATAAAGAATTTGAGAGAAATCCCTCTTGAAAAATTAGAGGTGGTAATTATTTGATTTTTTTGTTTTTAAAAATTATGCCTATGGATACTAATATTTTCCTTTTTTATTTAGTAATATATTTTCAATAACTTATTTTGTTTTTTTAAATTTGGTTAATAATCCAAATATTTTATTATAAAAATGAAAACAAATAGAATTAAAAGAAAAATGAAATAGGTATCTACCCAAAGCATAAAAATCCTCAGCAACCACTCATTCATGGAGGCCTAGTGGAAGTCTAAGGCTCTTCCTAACTATAAAACACATACAAAGGATATGTGAAGTGAAGCGGAAGACATTAGTGATTAATATTGAAAGGTATGGAAGGTAAGTTGTAGTTTCCACTAAAATAAGTGCAAATTGTATGCCATTTTTGTGATGATGCTCAATTTAAGCTATTAGTGGAGGCCCTGAATGAGAAGAATATGAAAGTGGATGTTATTGCGTTCATTATTCTACTTTCACTAATGCTTCTTCAAATCCCATTCAAACCCAAATCTATATCTCATCAAAACCTCTCAATATTCTGCCCACTACAATTTCAATTAATACCCTCATACATTCCTCCTTTAAATTTCCTTAATATTATTATATGACCTTATTTTATATGGAAAATTGAAAATAATCCATGTTTATTTTATGGAAAAAAACGATTTTTGAAAAAAGAGGTAAAAGATGCATGGGTGTGAGTACGTCAAAGGTTGCATGATATTTAGGCAAAGCCAACGTTGACTATAATTTTATTTATTTTATTGTTGTGTTGGAAAGAGATCAAATGCCACTAAGTGTCAACGTGTGTATGTCTCTCATCCTTAGGCCAATCATTTTCAATCCAAAAGTCAATGCTGGCCAACCTTCCATCTCCTTAGAATTCCAGTGTGTTTTTATTTTCAAAGATAGAATAATTTATGATTTTGTGGCTCTATATTGCATGAGTTAAAGGATTGGATTCAATTTAAATATTTGAAGAATCATGGGTTTGGCTTTAAATTGATTTAATTTTATTTTGTTTTAAGTTAAAAACAATAATTTAATTAAAAATTAAAATTTAAAGAAAATTGAATAAATTTAGCACATTAACAAATATTTAATGATGTTGTTGTATTTTGAGGTTGAAATGAAAGCGATGTGTAATAGAACGAAAGAATATCCAATAATTTTATTGCACCATTAGAATAGAAGATTTTGATTATGTTGCTAAATTTTCCTCCACAAAATTTAATTTAAACAAAAATTAGAATAAAAATGGTTTGATGTCAATCATTTCTCATTTTATGGAGTTGTCTTGTCCATTTCCATCAACTTTACATCTCATTACCAACTCGCCTTAATTTTGGCATCATTGACAGAGATAGAAGAAGAAAGACAAAGATAATGGAGAGACCAAAGAGAATCAATGGGAGTGGAAAGTCAACAAAATCTGATGATTGTAACACATTAAGAGACACGATCATGTTGGGAGAAGCTAACCTAATAAATATCAAAATCTGTCTTGTCTTTGTGTTTCTCTCTCTACGTATCTAGTTTGGAAAGAGAGAAGAAGACATAAATAAACTAATAATTCTTAAGATTTTTTAAGAACACAAAGAATATCCAAATATATGCATACCTAAAAGCATTCAACCCTTTACAACAGTCACACATACATTTGGATACGTACTACCGCCCTATAGTTTAAGAGAAGTCTTGTTTCGTAATCATTTCAAATTTCAAATTTTTCTTATATTCTTTCCATTTTTTTGTTTTTCATGTTTTTTAAAACTAAAGTCACACGTTTTTGTAATTAGTTTTTTTCTTTTCCTGTTTGTTTTAAAAGACAAAAATTCCGAAGAGGAACTAAAGCTGCTTTCATCACATGCATAGTCACGTTTTCGAATTTTGGACGGTAACAAAAAAGGCCAGAAAAAATAAAATAAACTAAAAATTTCTATAAAATCTTACGCACTTAAAAACAAAGGCCACCACAATGGCTGTCGTTTAAGGCTTATTACAATTCCCGGTTCAAGGATCAAGATAGGTTTATTACACTTTCGGGTTCAAGGATCAAAATAAAATTTTAAACTACAAAGACCCAAAATACATAGACGGACTAATGTCCGAGGATGACCCCCTTTATGGTTGCAAAACTCCTGAATGCCCTCCCATCTCAACCAATATTCACCAAATACTTGATAAAGAAATGTAGAATGGGGTGAGTATAAAGTACTCAATAGGCAGCCTACTTATAGATTTTCATAAGTTATCATGGAGTTTTCTTGGGCCCTAAGAAGCTCCTGCATCTATCTGAGCATCTGAGAAAGCCTTGAAGCTTCAAATGGTTCTCTTGTCACAAACCCAATCGAGATCTGGAAGTTATTCACTAGGTTCTAGTGTCACAAATCTACTTAATGACGTATCGAATCTATTGTCACAAATCTACCTGAGTTGAGGTGCTACCTCATAAAATTTGATAGGAAAGTATAACATATACAAGTTTGAACATCATCTATGGAAGGTTAATTGACAAACTCTTCCATAGGGCCATAAAATCACTATGAGTCTAGGGGAGTGACTTTGTGTGTTTGTCAGCTACTAAGTTTCCTACATGGTCCCTCGTCCCTTTTTAGGACGGGTTCATAGTGTATAAGCCCTATTTAGGAGCTAATAACTTTCCAAAAGTATTGTTATACCAAACCTTTTGGTAGTTAACTCTGCACTTGTGCACAATTTTTTCATTAATTGCTCCATTTATTCTAATTTGTAAGCATGAAAAAGTCCATTGTGGTTTAACATGAAAAGAAGATCAATTTGCATCAATGTGGTTTAACATGGAAATAAGATTAATTTGCATAAATCAAGCCTAATTGTACATTTAATTGAGTTATTTGGTAAAATTTCAAAATATTTATGCTAAACCATGATATTGTAGCAAATCTAGAAACATCCCTGCTAAAGATGACATGTCTGTACACGAATTGCTGGCCCTAATGCTGAAGTAATTCGAAAAGAAAATTTTTCTAGGATGGTATTAATTATAATCCAAATCAGCAAGACACGTGGATGATTGACTACCCAATTAAGAACTTCCTAGGTGGACGAATTATCCTTTCTCGACTCTAAATGGGAAGTAATGAACAATATAAAAGGGAAATGTAACTTAATAAGAAAGGGGGAGCCACCAAAGAGGAAAAATGAAAAACACACTGCATAGGATTTCGCTACTATAAAAACTAGAGAGGAGGAAGAAGAACCCTAATTCAACTGTTGTTGATATCAGAATAAAAAGAAGACTAAGAAGGATAGATTAAAGCAAAAAGGTGGATGAAAGATCGCAAAGAAGAGGAACTTCCATTGAAGGACAACAACGAACCTTAATAACTCTCTAATCTTTTACTCTATTTTCTTATTTTATCAACTTTATATGATTAAGAAGTTGATTCTTCTGTTTAAATCAATTTGTATGGAGAGCTAAACCTGATAGTGGAGGTAGGAGAGTTTTATGTAGTTTAAGCATATTGACGATGTAATTTTAGATTATCAAAGTGTTCTAATTAATGAATTACATGTTTGTTTAGTTTGTCACTTTACATACATAGTTGTTCTCTGGTTCAAAAGAAGAGAGAACAAGGAAATTCTCTTTAATACTCTAGTTTCATTGCAAGGATACTTGAAGTTAATTGAAAGGTTATGAATAATTCTTCTTCTAGAGCATTGTTAATAGAAATTATAAAACGATTATGGAAATAATCACCATGCATGAACCATGAAAATGGCCTTGAGAATCTATTAAAATAAGCTAAAATCCACCACAATATTCAACAACTTATCTATTTAATCTCTCCTAACCGAACCTTCCTTATTATCATTGATTTTCTTGTTGCTCTCTGTTTTTCGACAACAGTTACCATTCTGCATATACTTTGTTTTGATAGTTTAAAATCATCAACACCAAATTTGATGATATCAAAAACTCATTTTCAGCAATAAAAGTAACAAAAACACAGGTTCTAATCAGAATCGATAATTTACTTATTACTTGGTACTTGTGGTAGTGTATACTTGCAATTATTCTTGTGAATTTTACATCATTTTACTATATACCTTCAAAAGCGATCAAAGACCCTTAGACATTCCCACCCGTTAAAGACACAAGATCGCTTCAACGCGCTACAATATCTGGCCTGGGCCTAGCTTGATGATGCTGCTTTTATGCTCTATTGCTTGGCAGAGTGCTCAAAGGTTCAATCTAGGTTGTTGATAACCTAATTATGTATCAAAAAAACATAGGAGGTAGAGGCTCTAGTGACACCATTCACATACTTGTTAAGTTTTCCTAGTAATCCTTAAATCACATGGAAGTTTACTAGGTTCTTAAGGTGTCTAGACAGTTGAATCCATAAAATCTTATTTTCATAACATTATAGGCTAGCCCCTTGGTCTTATCTATATTCTTGGAGCACTAGGGTCTTGACCAGTGATCTTAGCTCACGATCTTGGGATGATCGATCAATGAGAAGTGTTATAACCTAGGTCAACGTGAAATAGTCCTAGCTCTAGTGCCTTAATCTTAACTTAGTACATTGGTGCATGCTTTATTGGGAGATAATCTTATCAATCACCTAAAGTACGAAATACATTATCTAAACATTCATGCAAGGTCAATGGGGGAGATAACATCCATCAATCATCGGGAGCACATACCATATGAGACAGTTTGGTTAAGTATTTGCGAAACATGAACACATGGAATACACCCTAGATAAGGATGATGGTAAGGCTACTCTATATAGCACCAGTTCGATTCAATTAAGAATGTCGAAGGCTTCTAGAAAGCGCAAGCTCAACTTACCATTAGTCTGAACCTCAGACACCTTTCATTAGAATCATCTTTAAGAATACTGTCACCTACTTCAAATTTCAAGTTTCTACACCTTACGTAAGCATAACTTTTCTGCCTACTCTAATCTTTATCTTATCCTTGTCATGATCTTTTTGCACGACGTCATTAGTGGTTTGGACCAACTCTGGTCCTAATAGTTCATGTTCGCCTACCTCGTCCCAACTTCCTGAGGACCTGCATTGCCTTCCATATAAGGATTCAAATGGTGACATACCAATAGTTTTCTGAAAGCTGTTATTATGTGAATTCCATGTGATGCAACTTAGAATTCTAATTGCCTGCAAATCCAGCACGCAGGCACGTAGCATGTACTCCATAGTTTGGTTCAAATACTTGATTTGTCCATGTATCTATGGATAGAAAGCAGTTAGATAAAAGTCTGAGGTTGGTTTTCTTATTTAGCTTTACACGCTTTAATCAGTTGATTAAATATTTTCTTTTGACCATTTTACAAACACATTGAATGGATTACCAATTTTGTTGGTGGTCATTTTGAAGTAAATGACACAGATTTAGTTGGTCACTATCCGAACATTTTTAGGATAGTTAATTATTTAAATAGGTGAATCTGTTGATAGAAAAAATCACCTTTTTCTTTAGCAAAGTCAAATTGCCCAACAACTTTCCTCTCTCCCCATTAAACAATTTCCTCTCACGAACTGTGAAAAGGATTTGCCGATTATCGAAAAACAACAAGTGGTATCAGAGCCCAGTTCAATTCATCGGTGGTATATCATTACGGAAGAGCCAACCTTACCAATAGTCATGTTGAATAGCTCAAGTGATTAGTGTGTTGACCTAAGAACACACAGGTCTTAGGTTTGAGTAGAAGAAAATGCAAAGCGCAAAAATACACACATCGTGGGGTCCATCCCGGGCAGGCTCACTCACTCCTCCACGTCGCTGTCGTAGATGCTGTTCGGGTCGATGTATATAGCGAGACAAAAATTCGAGACATTGCTTGACGTGAACCACCGACCTAACAGTGGAAGAGGTGATCAGAACGGGCAGACATTGCTTCATTTCCATCGAGTGCGGGCTACTCAAAATCTGCAATGATCGACAACGGTTGCTCACGCAAGTCCGGCGCACAACAAAACCGTCTTTACATCCTGTTAGAGATAAAGCAACCCATCAGCCTCTTGGCCAAGACCAAAGAGGTATCTTGAAGGTGGCATGCAAGGTACGGGCACTAAACTTTCCTTCTCTAGAAAAACTACAGAAGGAGGAGATGGTGCACGGTTTGTCGGTAATCAAAGGAGGCGCACCCCCTTTCCGTCTCAGACATCCTACTGCGCCGATGAGCTGTTGAAGCTTGTACATGGCGATATTTGCGAGCCCATCAAAGGCAACGACCCCAGGCAGTAAGACCCTATTCCTCCTGTTGGTCGATGACAAAAGCCGCTTCATGTGGCTGATCCTGCTGCAAGCGAAAAGTGAGGCGGTTAAGCGCATTCAAGCGCGAGTGGGAGACCGAATGCGGGAAGAAGATGAGAGTTCTGCGCACAGACCGAGGTGGAGAATTCACCTCAACAAGTTTCGGTAAGTACTGTGATGAGTTCGGTATACAACAGCAACTAACGGCCCTACTTCCCCCAACAGAACGGAGTGGTGGAACGCCGAAATTAGTCCATCATCGGGACAGCAAGGTCTTTGCTGATGACGGCCAGGATACCTGGGAGATTCTGGGGAGAGGCGGTAATGACGGCTGTCTATCTTCTCAATCGATCGCCAACCCGAAGCCTCGACGAGAAGATGCCATATGAGGCCTAGTACAACAAAAAGCCAGCGGTACATCACTTCCGAGTGTTCGGCTGAATTGCATACATGAAGGTAGCACGTCCCCACCTCGCCAAGCTCGATCCTAGGGGGCTCAAGGTCGTCTTCATCGGCTATGAACCCTGGAGCAAGGCGTACAGACTCTATGATCCTGTAAGGGGGCGAGCTCAAGTGTCTCGCGACGTCATCTTCGACGAAAGCACCTTCTGGCAGTGGAATGACGTGATCGAGGTAGACCACAGCCCAAATCAATTCACGGAGAAGTACCTCGTCACTGAGCCAGAAGAAGGAGGAGCCCAGCATCAGGAACCGTCACTACCGCCAGTAGGTACACCCCTTGAACCAGTGGAGTTTGCAACACCATGGATTGCGGATTCGACACTGGATGCCAATCACGATGATGATCTGGTGGCCAGGTACCAGAGGATGGATGACCTAGTGGGAGGAGGTGAACCACCTGGATTGGTATCGCGCGAGCTCGAAGAAGTGGCTGAACTGCATGCCATCAGTGCCAGATGAACCAAACACCTTCGCCGAAGCAGAAAGGAACCCGTGCTGGTTAAAGGCAATGCAGGAGGAGATGACATCCATCACCGAGAACCAGACGTGGAGTCCGGAGGATATGCTGCCAGGACACCGAGCCATAGGGCTCAAATGGGTCTTCAAACTGAAGAGCAACAAAAAAGAAGAAGTTGTGAAGCACAAGGCCCGTCTGGTGGCGAAGGGCTACATCCAGAAGCAAGGAGTGGACTTCAAAGAGGTATTTGTGCCGGTGGCAAGGTTAGAATCTGTCTGCCTTTTGCTAGCAATTGCGGCACATTGTTCTTGGGAAGTCCACCATATGGACGTGAAGTCCGCTTTCCTTAACAGAGAGCTGAAGGAGACCGTCTACGTCCGACAACCACCTGGCTTCCTGGACAATGACAACCCCGGTAAGGCACTACGCCTGCACAAGGCACTCTACGGGCTTCGACAAGCACCACGAGCCTGGAACGCGAAGCTCGACAGTACCCTTCTGTCATTGAAGTTTAAGCGTTGTGCCTCTGAGCATGGAATGTACACGCACGGCCATGGCGAGCAGCGACTGATCGTGGGAGTGTACGTCGATGACCTTGCTTACTCAGTTGGATATGTGAGTAGATTCATGGAAGCACCTCAAGAGAAGCATCTTATGGCTGTCAAGCGCATCCTGTGCTATGTGGCTGCAACTAGAGGCTGGGGTGTGAGATACTGCACAGGGAGAGGAAAGGAGAAGCTTGAGCTGGTCAGCTATAGTGATAGTGACATGGCCGGTGACGTTGATGATCGTAAGAGCACCAGCGGGATGAACTACTTCCTCTCAGGCGGCGCGATCTGCTGACAATCAACAAAACAAAAGGTAGTTGCCTTGTCTTCTTGCGGAGCAAAATACATCCCCGCTTCGACGGCTGCAACACAGGGGGTCTGGCTTGCGCGCCTGGTGGAAGAACTCATCGGAAGAGAAAGCGATCCACCAATGCTTTATGTGGACAACAAAGTTATGATCTTCCTGATCAAAAATCCTGTTTTGCACGACTGAAGCAAGCACATAGAGATCAGGTTCCATTACATTCGGGAGTGTACAGATCGATGCCTTATCAAGATTGACTTCATCCGAA
Organism: Cucurbita maxima; assembly: GCF_002738345.1. Taxonomy (NCBI): domain Eukaryota; kingdom Viridiplantae; phylum Streptophyta; class Magnoliopsida; order Cucurbitales; family Cucurbitaceae; genus Cucurbita; species Cucurbita maxima. Next base: position 292,871 of record NW_019272110.1, on the reverse strand, counting down.
TAGAGGAACAGCTTGGAGACATCTATACCAAGTCTCTGGCACGGGTAAAATATGAGGAACTTCGTTCAAAGATTAGTTGATTAAATATTTTCCTTTGACCATTTGACAAACACGTCGAATAGATTACCATTTTTGTAGGTGACCATTTTGAAGAAAATGGCACAGATTTAGTTGGCCACTCTCCGGCCATTTTTAGGATAGTTAATTATTTAAATAGGTGAATCTGTTGAGAGAAAAAATCACCTTTCTATATAAAAGTCAAATTGCAATTCTCTCTCTCTCTGTTATTTTTTCGCATTTTTATTTTCGTCCAACAACTTTTCTCTCTACCCATCAAACGATTTCCTCTCATGAACTGTGAAAAGGATTTGCTAATTGTCGAAAAACAACACCCAATACTTTTGGGAGGCCGCGCTAGAAGAATGTCGTAAAATGTGGGTCTCGATCCAACAAATTTGATAATGGTACTACATGTAGATTATCTCTCTCATATATAACTATGCCCAATTGTGCACTGCATCGGTAGCTCTTACTAGGTAAGAAATGTGCTAACTTGTTGAAGTTTGTTGATGATCACCTATATCATTGTATATCTTTTAATGTTGTAGGTAGACCTACAATAAAATCCATGGTTATATTCTGCCATTTCCATTTTGGCATGCTCAATGGTTACAATAACCCTTTTGTCCTCAGTGGTGTATTTTCCTATTGGCATACCAAACACTTATCCACAAACTTTGTTAAATCCTTCTTCATATTGCCAACCAAAATACTATTTCAAGTCATACTAGATTTTGGTACCGCGTGGGTGCATGGAGAATGGGGAGTTTGTGCGCTTTTCTTAGTATCTCATTCTTCAGTTCTTCAACTACTACAACACAACCGCCCTTGGCTTAATAGTCCACCCATTGCAAATTGAGAGAAATTTCGATAGGTTGTGCAGTTAACTCCCTTATAATCTTGGCCACACTAGGGTTACCTTGTTGGACGTTTATAATTCACAATCTCAATATGGGTTGCATTGTGAGTCAAGGCATCTATGTCACAACCACTCCAACCATCACTACTATTCCTACTTGTTCAAAGTCTACTTGCACCCACGGATCCTCAATTATCATAATCGACGAGTGGGTTATTTTCCTGATCAAGGGTCGATGACCACATTTGCCTCTCTAAGATGATATTAAATATCCACATCGTAGTCCTTCACCTCTTCCATCCATTTTCGTTGTCCCATATTTTGTTCCTTTTGAGTGAAGAAGTATTTTAGACTCTTATGATCGGTAAAAATCTATATCTTTTCCACATACAAGTAGCACCTCTAGATTTTCAATGCAAATACAACAACCGCCAACTCCTGGTCATAAGTGGGATAAGTTTGTTCATAATCCTTTAGTTAAAAGGAGGCATAGACGATGACCTTCTCATGCTGCATAATTCTGTATCTCAACCCTGAAGGCATCGCTACACACCATGTAACCCAATGAATTGAATAACATAGTAAGTACTAGAGCGGTCACCACCCTATACTTCAAGTCTTGAAAATTCGCTTCACATGCCTTAAACCATACAAATGGGCTTCCCTTTCTCATCCATTGCAAGACTGGAGAGGCTATTATGGAGAAATTTCGTACAAAAAATGGATAATAGTCTGTCAATCTCAAAAAGCTGCTTACCTCAGTCTAGTGGTAGGATGGTCCCACTTTGTGACGACTCTACCATTGCAAGGTCTACTGATACCCTATTCTTGGACACCACATGTCCTAAGAATGAAACCTGCTGCAGCTAAAATTCACACTTGAACTTGGTTTATAGTTTCTTCTCCCTCAAAATTGTCAACACTATTGAGGCTTGTGTTCTTAATTTGTTTTGGAGTAGACAAAGATATCATCAATGAGCACAATAATGAATGTCTAAATTGTTCAAATAGAACTCACTAATCTGTGAAGTAAATCTCATACACACTAACGATAGGAACGCTCCGATACCACTTTGTGAATATACTACTCGCGTACTTGTGAAGGAGATGTCGAGAGAGGAGAGACAAGGAGACAAAGAACACTAATTTTATCAAAAAGCCTTTTCTATTGCTCTATATTTCTTTTCTCTCTTGGTCTCTTTTGCTCTGAATTTACAATCTTGACTTCTGACAATCGCGAGGAAATCATCGATGGAATAAAAACGGCTAAAGGAAATTTGTTGGAAGAAAGAAAATAACGGAAGACTAATAGAGAGAGAAAGTATGTGTTGCAGACCCAATGAATGGTTATTTTCAGTTGACATATTTAAATAGCCATCATATTTTGAAATTAGCAGTAGTGGCACAAATCTTGCGCCCAAAGTTGGCCCAAATGGCCAGCAAAAATTACGTTATTCTATTATATGGGGAGCGTTAATTCAGATATCCAAAAAAAAAAAAAAAAAAAAAACAACTAACTCAATTTAAGGAAAATAACCTAAATAAGGAAAAACCATAACTTTTATCTAACAATCTCCACCTAAAAGCTGTGGTATATCTACCTTATTATTTGAACTCCGATCTTTGAGCGTAGTTCTTTAAATTTTACCCGCGCTAGGGACTTGGTGAAAATGTCTCAAAGTTGTTCTTCTGTTTGGATGAAATCAATCTTGATGAGCCCCCGATTTGCACATTCTCGGATGTAGTGGAATTTGATTTCTATGTGCTTGCTCCGGTCGTGCAAAACTTGATTTTTTATCAGGAAGATCGTAGCTTTGTTGTCCTCGTATAGCCTTGGTGGATCGTCTTCTCTTCCGATGAGTTCTTCCATCAGTTGCGCAAGCCAGACCCCTTGTGTCGCAGGAAGACAAAACAACTACCTTTTGTTTTGTTGATTGCCAGCAGATTGTACCGCTTGATAGGAAGTAAATCATCCCACTAGTGCTCTTACGATCATCAACATATCACCATCCATGTCACTATCATTGTAGCTGACCAGCTCAAGCTTCTCCTTTCCTCTCCCTGCACAGTATCTCACACCCTAGCCTCTGGTTCTAGCCACAACGCAGGATGCGCTTGACAACCACAAGATGCTCCTCCCTAGGTGCTTCCATGAATCTACTCACGTATCCAATGGAATAAGCAAGGTTAGGGCGTGTGTTTACCAGATAGCATAGGCTCCCAACAATACTGCGGTAATTAGTGGAGTCAACTGCCATCGTAGTGTCGGCCTTCCTTAGTTGGAGGCGGGTGTCACGGTCCTGCTCGTCCAAGGCATGTTGCCCATGGCTGCATGCCCATGACAAGCCAAACCCTTTATGTCTTTCCATGTTCTAGTGTTTTCCTTTTGTATTTCTAGGGAGTATGATGTTTCGGAAAAATCATGTCTAGGTCTGCCAGACATGAAATGCCTCAGAATGTACTATAGGGGAATATGACTAGTTGTCAACTTCTTCCTATCCAAGGTTATATATTGTGAGTCGTTATTGTTACTCTCTTGCTTGCTTATATAACATCTCTTTCAAAAATCTTTCTTTTGAAAATCTCTCTCTGCCCTCATTCTCTAAAACCTTCTCTTAAACCGATGCCAGAGGCTCAAGCATACGTCGCTTGGCCGTAGATGACATTAAGAACGAATTGGCTTAGCTCACTTGTCGTTGGAAAGTGAGTGTCGCACAATCGCAAGCCTCTGCCATCAAGAGTGTGATTGTGAAAAGTGGTATTAGAGCTTCTTTAGCTCTGTGACATAGCAAAGACCGAAACTATGTCGACGACAAAGTCGACACCCAAATCACAAGCCGACTGACTTACTTTAATAGAGGAGGAAATGTTGTTCCTCAAAGAAGTCTCTGACACCATCCGCTTCCTGGAAGAATGGGTGATGGAATTGAATGGAAAAGTCGTACAAATCGATGCAATGGGCAACCGCCTGAATGAGTTACCAATCGCAGAACTAATGTTTCGAGTGGCCTCACTCGAAGAAAGAGTTGCTCCTACGAGCAGCTCAAGACCTTCTGGTAGCCCCGATATCTCTGTCACGCACAAGGAAGGACGTGGCGAAGAGTTCAATGTGCTACAAAATACAATGATGAGTTTGTTCAATGGATTAGCTGACGAATTCAGAACAACGATTGATGCCATCCAAGAAAAGATGGTCGACATGAACACCCGAATTGAGGTGACAATGAAAGCCGTGGAGAATGTCACGGCTAGGCAAACTAATACAGGATCAACCAAACTGAAGTTCCCAGTCTCCAGACCCTTCAAAGGGAACCGAGACGCCAAAGAGTTGTAGAACTTCATCTTCGATGTCGAACAGTACTTCAAAGCCACAACGGCTTGTATCAACAACATAAAAGTGACAGTAGCCTCAATGCATCTCATAAACGATGCAAAACTTTTGTGGCGTACAAAGGTGCAAGACATCGAGAATGGATTGTGTACCCTCGACTCGTGGGAAGACCTCAAGAGAGAGTTGAGGGACCAATTCTTCCTCGAAAACGTAGAACACATGGCAATGAAAAAACTAATAACCCATAAACAAAATGGAAGCATAAGGGACTATGTCAGACATTTCTCGACCTTGATGCTAGATATCAAGGGCACATTAGAGAAAGGCAAGGTATTTTTCTTCATAAATGCGTTACAACCATGGGCCAAAACAAAAATACATGAGAAAAAGGTTCAAGATCTAGCTCCTGCAATTGCCAGCGCCAAGAAACTCCTAGACTTTGGAAACGAAGCGAGTTTCCAAAGAAAAATGACACAGGCCCCAAACACTGGGGGAAAACATATAGACCGCCAGGTCATCGAAATGAAGGCCCCAATAGACTAAACGAAAGTAACGACAGACCAAGTGGGTGGACAGATAGACCTCCTCAGAACAACCAAACGGGGACGTCTCGGGGACCTTACCCTCAGAAGAACTATCCGGCGACACTTTTACAATGCCTGTTGTGTAAAGGCCCCCACAGACTGTCATACTGTCCTCATCGGGCCTCTCTCAGTGCACTCCAAGTGTCCATTCAAGAGAGTAATGACACAGAAGTCGAGACTACGCCAGACAGGAGGGAAGATCAAGACAACCCCCAAATGGGTGCGCTTAAATTCTTGTCAGCCCTCCAACGGAAGGTCGACCTAAAGGAGATAATAGAGAAAGGGCTCATGTTCCTAGATGCAATAATAAACTCCCCACCAAGCAAGAGCACCTTGATAGACTCAGGTGCGACCCATAACTTCATCGCCGACTAAGAAGCACGAAGATTGGGTCTCACCATAGAAAAGGACCCCGAAAAAATGAAGGCTGTCAACTCCGAGGCCTTGCCTTGTGGGAGTTTCTAAATGAGTCCCCTTCAAATTAGGGACCTGGACAGGAGAAATGGACCTTGTCACGGTTTGCATGGCTAACTTCGACGTGGTACTTGGGATGGACTTCCTTCTAGAACACAAAGTTATCCCAATGCCACTTGCGAAATGCTTGGCGATCACTGACCACATCCCCACAGCGATACCTGCAAGCATCAAGCAACTAGGTAATCTTAGAATGGTCTCAGCTATACAATTGAAAGAGGACTCGCACGAGATGAACCTACATTTACGGCTATACCCCTGATGGAAGAAATGACCACTGAGGAAACTATTCCACACGAAATCAAGGATATACTAGACAGTTATGCTAACATAATGCTAGAGAGCTTACCACAAACACTACCACCCCATCGAGGCATCGATCACGAAATTGAATTCCTCTCCGAGGTTAAACCCCCAGCAAAGAACGTATACCAGATGGCTCCTCTTGAGCTAGCCGAATTGAGGAAACAACTAGATGAGTTGTTGACAGTAGGATTCATCCGCCTGGCAAAGGCACCTTACAGAGCCCCCATACTATTTCAGAAAAAGAAGGATGGGACGTTGCGTCTGTGCATAGATTATAAAGCCTTAAACAAGGTGATGGTATGCAACAAATACCCATTGCTGATAATATCTGATTTGTTTGACCAGCTTTCCGGGGCCAAATACTTCACGAAGTTGGACTTATGATCAGGGTACTACCAAGTACNAAAAAAAAAAAAAAAAAACAACTAACTCAATTTAAGGAAAATAACCTAAATAAGGAAAAACCATAACTTTTATCTAACAATCTCCACCTAAAAGCTGTGGTATATCTACCTTATTATTTGAACTCCGATCTTTGAGCGTAGTTCTTTAAATTTTACCCGCGCTAGGGACTTGGTGAAAATGTCTCAAAGTTGTTCTTCTGTTTGGATGAAATCAATCTTGATGAGCCCCCGATTTGCACATTCTCGGATGTAGTGGAATTTGATTTCTATGTGCTTGCTCCGGTCGTGCAAAACTTGATTTTTTATCAGGAAGATCGTAGCTTTGTTGTCCTCGTATAGCCTTGGTGGATCGTCTTCTCTTCCGATGAGTTCTTCCATCAGTTGCGCAAGCCAGACCCCTTGTGTCGCAGGAAGACAAAACAACTACCTTTTGTTTTGTTGATTGCCAGCAGATTGTACCGCTTGATAGGAAGTAAATCATCCCACTAGTGCTCTTACGATCATCAACATATCACCATCCATGTCACTATCATTGTAGCTGACCAGCTCAAGCTTCTCCTTTCCTCTCCCTGCACAGTATCTCACACCCTAGCCTCTGGTTCTAGCCACAACGCAGGATGCGCTTGACAACCACAAGATGCTCCTCCCTAGGTGCTTCCATGAATCTACTCACGTATCCAATGGAATAAGCAAGGTTAGGGCGTGTGTTTACCAGATAGCATAGGCTCCCAACAATACTGCGGTAATTAGTGGAGTCAACTGCCATCGTAGTGTCGGCCTTCCTTAGTTGGAGGCGGGTGTCACGGTCCTGCTCGTCCAAGGCATGTTGCCCATGGCTGCATGCCCATGACAAGCCAAACCCTTTATGTCTTTCCATGTTCTAGTGTTTTCCTTTTGTATTTCTAGGGAGTATGATGTTTCGGAAAAATCATGTCTAGGTCTGCCAGACATGAAATGCCTCAGAATGTACTATAGGGGAATATGACTAGTTGTCAACTTCTTCCTATCCAAGGTTATATATTGTGAGTCGTTATTGTTACTCTCTTGCTTGCTTATATAACATCTCTTTCAAAAATCTTTCTTTTGAAAATCTCTCTCTGCCCTCATTCTCTAAAACCTTCTCTTAAACCGATGCCAGAGGCTCAAGCATACGTCGCTTGGCCGTAGATGACATTAAGAACGAATTGGCTTAGCTCACTTGTCGTTGGAAAGTGAGTGTCGCACAATCGCAAGCCTCTGCCATCAAGAGTGTGATTGTGAAAAGTGGTATTAGAGCTTCTTTAGCTCTGTGACATAGCAAAGACCGAAACTATGTCGACGACAAAGTCGACACCCAAATCACAAGCCGACTGACTTACTTTAATAGAGGAGGAAATGTTGTTCCTCAAAGAAGTCTCTGACACCATCCGCTTCCTGGAAGAATGGGTGATGGAATTGAATGGAAAAGTCGTACAAATCGATGCAATGGGCAACCGCCTGAATGAGTTACCAATCGCAGAACTAATGTTTCGAGTGGCCTCACTCGAAGAAAGAGTTGCTCCTACGAGCAGCTCAAGACCTTCTGGTAGCCCCGATATCTCTGTCACGCACAAGGAAGGACGTGGCGAAGAGTTCAATGTGCTACAAAATACAATGATGAGTTTGTTCAATGGATTAGCTGACGAATTCAGAACAACGATTGATGCCATCCAAGAAAAGATGGTCGACATGAACACCCGAATTGAGGTGACAATGAAAGCCGTGGAGAATGTCACGGCTAGGCAAACTAATACAGGATCAACCAAACTGAAGTTCCCAGTCTCCAGACCCTTCAAAGGGAACCGAGACGCCAAAGAGTTGTAGAACTTCATCTTCGATGTCGAACAGTACTTCAAAGCCACAACGGCTTGTATCAACAACATAAAAGTGACAGTAGCCTCAATGCATCTCATAAACGATGCAAAACTTTTGTGGCGTACAAAGGTGCAAGACATCGAGAATGGATTGTGTACCCTCGACTCGTGGGAAGACCTCAAGAGAGAGTTGAGGGACCAATTCTTCCTCGAAAACGTAGAACACATGGCAATGAAAAAACTAATAACCCATAAACAAAATGGAAGCATAAGGGACTATGTCAGACATTTCTCGACCTTGATGCTAGATATCAAGGGCACATTAGAGAAAGGCAAGGTATTTTTCTTCATAAATGCGTTACAACCATGGGCCAAAACAAAAATACATGAGAAAAAGGTTCAAGATCTAGCTCCTGCAATTGCCAGCGCCAAGAAACTCCTAGACTTTGGAAACGAAGCGAGTTTCCAAAGAAAAATGACACAGGCCCCAAACACTGGGGGAAAACATATAGACCGCCAGGTCATCGAAATGAAGGCCCCAATAGACTAAACGAAAGTAACGACAGACCAAGTGGGTGGACAGATAGACCTCCTCAGAACAACCAAACGGGGACGTCTCGGGGACCTTACCCTCAGAAGAACTATCCGGCGACACTTTTACAATGCCTGTTGTGTAAAGGCCCCCACAGACTGTCATACTGTCCTCATCGGGCCTCTCTCAGTGCACTCCAAGTGTCCATTCAAGAGAGTAATGACACAGAAGTCGAGACTACGCCAGACAGGAGGGAAGATCAAGACAACCCCCAAATGGGTGCGCTTAAATTCTTGTCAGCCCTCCAACGGAAGGTCGACCTAAAGGAGATAATAGAGAAAGGGCTCATGTTCCTAGATGCAATAATAAACTCCCCACCAAGCAAGAGCACCTTGATAGACTCAGGTGCGACCCATAACTTCATCGCCGACTAAGAAGCACGAAGATTGGGTCTCACCATAGAAAAGGACCCCGAAAAAATGAAGGCTGTCAACTCCGAGGCCTTGCCTTGTGGGAGTTTCTAAATGAGTCCCCTTCAAATTAGGGACCTGGACAGGAGAAATGGACCTTGTCACGGTTTGCATGGCTAACTTCGACGTGGTACTTGGGATGGACTTCCTTCTAGAACACAAAGTTATCCCAATGCCACTTGCGAAATGCTTGGCGATCACTGACCACATCCCCACAGCGATACCTGCAAGCATCAAGCAACTAGGTAATCTTAGAATGGTCTCAGCTATACAATTGAAAGAGGACTCGCACGAGATGAACCTACATTTACGGCTATACCCCTGATGGAAGAAATGACCACTGAGGAAACTATTCCACACGAAATCAAGGATATACTAGACAGTTATGCTAACATAATGCTAGAGAGCTTACCACAAACACTACCACCCCATCGAGGCATCGATCACGAAATTGAATTCCTCTCCGAGGTTAAACCCCCAGCAAAGAACGTATACCAGATGGCTCCTCTTGAGCTAGCCGAATTGAGGAAACAACTAGATGAGTTGTTGACAGTAGGATTCATCCGCCTGGCAAAGGCACCTTACAGAGCCCCCATACTATTTCAGAAAAAGAAGGATGGGACGTTGCGTCTGTGCATAGATTATAAAGCCTTAAACAAGGTGATGGTATGCAACAAATACCCATTGCTGATAATATCTGATTTGTTTGACCAGCTTTCCGGGGCCAAATACTTCACGAAGTTGGACTTATGATCAGGGTACTACCAAGTACGTATCACCGAAGGGGACTAGCGCAAGATGATGTGTGTAACAAGATATGGGGCCTTTGAATTCCTGGTAATGCCCTTTGGTTTGACAAACACCCCAGCTCGTTCTGCACGTTAATGAACCAGGTTTTCTACGAATACTTGGATCAGTTCGTTGTAGTATACCTCGACAACATAGTTATATACAACACAACCCTAGAGAAGCATACGGTGCACCTGAAGCTAGTGTTTGACAAGCTGCGGCAAAACCAGTTGTACGTCAAGAAAGAAAAATGTGCATTCGCATAAACATGTATCAACTTCCTTGGACATGTCATCAGTTGTGGACAAATCGGTATGGATAGCGACAAGATAAAAGTTATCCAAGAGTGAAAAATCCCTACCTTAGTATTCGATGTGCAAACCTTCCTAGGATTGGCAAACTACTATAGGTCGTTCGTCGAAGGGTTTTCATGACGGCTGCCCTATTAATAGAACTCCTGAAGAAAGACCACCCTTGGTCGTGGTCAAATGAATGTCAAATGGCCTTCAAAGATCTGAAGGCAACCATGACGAAGGATCCTGTTCTTGGATTAGTAGATGTTACTAAACTATTTGAAATAGAGACAGATGCTTCCGACTTTGCCCTAGGCGGTATCGTTATTTAAGAAGGTCACCCCATCGCTTATGAAAGTCAAAAGTTCCACGATGCTGAAAGGAGGTACATTGTCTCTGAAAAAGAAATATTGGCTGTGGTCCATTGCCTACGAGTCTAGAGACAATACCTCTTGGGATCATAGTTGCTGCGGTTATCTACTGTTTCGGGTGACTCAATTACCTCCCAAACACCTTGTTCCATCATAAATACCTCTATCTTAATCGCCCAAGTTGCATAGTTGCATTTTGTCAACATCGGGTATTTGAGTGTGACAAGTCCCTCCTTTTCTTGAATCCGGACATTCACTTCGTTTGAGGCATCATCTTCTACGCTTTGGCTTCTGTCACTCGATTCTTGTCTCATTTTTTGATCTCTCTCCCTTCTTGACTACTCAATATCTAGATGAGACATTATTGAAAACAGATCTTGATCTTGTAGCTCTCATACCAAATGAAAGAAAATAACAGAAGGGGCAAAGGAGCAAACACACAAATTAATTTTATTTTCTTTTTGTCGTGATTTGCTAACTTGACACCATTTTTCTTAAAAAATAAAATAAATAACACATTTCTTACTACAAATCAGCTACCACTCCTTCCACTAATTCCATTTCCTAAAAATTAGTTCCACTCTTCCACCCTTCCTTTCACGGTATCCCGATTTTTTTTTTTTTTTTAATGGAGGAATAAACAACAAAATAAAATAAATACTAACAGCTATTTTTAACCCAAAAAAAAAAACTTAATGAAGAAAAATAAATAAATAATAAAAAATAAGTTTATAACCAACAATCGATCGGTTGAAATCGTCTACTAGGTCGAGTGGGTTGCAGACTTTGGGTTGGGTAATCAATGGGTGTGAGCCTAGTGACGTTCGATCACGAACCTATGGTTTGGGTGTTCAGTGTGCCAAAGTTGTGGTTCATACTCAAGTTCAAATTATGAGTTGAGGTCTGAATCTAAAGTTAGTTCTGACCTAATTTTTCCTCCTTTTCCTCTTCGATAATATTTTTCAATCTTTTGTCTCTATTTACCAACTTTTGATTTTCTTTGATCGATTCTCGGACTATTTTGGATCACGGGATCATCGATTCTCAACTTTTTCAATCTTTTGTCTCTATTTACCAACTTTTTTTTTTTTCCTAGCGCCAAATGGAAGAATTGTAACGAAATTAAGATAAATTGATATAAAACAAGTTCGAAAATCGATTTACTGTGATGGCCTGTTCCGACAACGTTCCTTCCTTCTCATACTTGACCTATGTACAATGAGAGGGTCGTTACTGCAAAGGTAATCGGCCGACTCTGATGTTTTTAGGAGGGAAGTTCTTATGATAATTGGAAATCCTAAGGGTGACCGAGTGTGTGACAAAAGGGATCAGTTGAGGGTAGAGATATTTGTTTGGGGATGGTTGATGAATGGAGAGATTTAGAGGGGCAAGTGTGAGCGGTTATTTTTACTGTTAAATATATATTTGGATTTTTCATATTTAAAAATTTTCAAATTTGAAACTATACCAGAATAATCATTCAAATTTCATATTTGAAACTATAATTTAGACCGAAAAAAAAAAATTAATTTTATCATCCACTATAATTGTACAATGATCGCTCAAATTTTCATATTTGGAACTATGATTTTAAAATTCATAGGATTGAAGGAGGTGCACCTTGTTAGACGAATACGACTCTCCACAATGATATTATATTGTCCACTTTGAGCATAAGCTCTCATGGTTTTGATTTGGGCTTTCCAAAAGGCCTTATATGAATGAAGTTAGTATTCCTCGCTTATAAACCCATGATCATTCCCTAAATTAGCGGATGTAAGACTTTCATCATCCAACTCACCTTAGGTTATCAATTTTTTTTTTTTTTTTACGGTCTTTTTTAATGGTTAGCTCAACTTGTATCACTGTAATTTTGTTAATATGTTAAAATTTTAAATTTTATGCACACATATTTAGGCATTTCTATATAATTCTCCTTTTTACCTCTACATATTAGTAGTATATATATTTCACCCATCATCATTGCATCATCTATCAATGATCAAATTGATGCTTTTCATTGAAAAACTAAACTACTTTTACGTTTATCAAGAATAACAGTATAGATAACAAAATCAAATATCTTAAATATCCTTAATTTTCTACTCATACAACCAATCAATAACATACTTGAACTGAATTTATTTGATAGATTATTGTGTCATATTTTTTTCACTTTTACATAAATTTTTATTTATAATACTTTTAAAAGATTGGGTAGCTTTGTTAGATGAAGCCTATAAAATATAATATTTATATTTATATTTTTGAATCCGACAGAAATTAGAGGAGCATCATCGCCTCGTCCATTGCTGTGGGGTCCGCTTCTGATTAAGTTTCCAAAAGATAATGATATATGTTTGGAGAAATCCATCACTAAATTATAATATTGGACAGATTCAACATCATTATCTTTTTGTAATAATATTATATTATGTGGCTCATAGTCACTGCATTGATTGATGTTTGATATAAAGTATAGGCCAAAATATCTATATCTTTTGTGACACCCAAATTGGATTATTTTCTTCTCACTTGCAATTTAAAAGCAAATGATTCGTTGTCATAAGTAAAATTATGATGTAGTAGTTGAATTTTCATGCACAACGTCATATCACGAACAGGTCATATAATTCTCATGCAAACATATATGAAATTTACTTCGAGGCCTTGAGATATAATCTTAAGTAATTTTCACTAATAGAAATAGTTGATTACTACAATTTTCATGCCGCTCCACATTCTAATTTAATTTTCATATACAAAATTAGATAAATATCTCAGGTCTAAGGTAAATATCATGCACACAAATATGTGATCGTCTTAAGTCCAGATTCAAATAAAAAGTCCGAGAATATTTCATAAAGTTCAATTTCAAGTATGCATAACCTCCATGAAATTTTTACATCAATAGATAGAGCAATCACATGTATACCTATTTAATAGTTGAAAAGCATTTAAGACGGGGTTTAACCCATCAAAGAATGTCTTACCTCGTATTAAATTGAGCAAAAATAGCAGAAATCCTCCTTAATTTGGTAAAATACTAGAAATTTCCTATCAAAATACCCTACCTCGGTTGCTTAAAATGTAAATTCAGTAATGATTAGGGAAACCAGGACAAACGAACAATAGTGCAATACTAGGACGATGACGAATGCACGACAACCCCATCCTCCTATCGATTACATGGTGACACTAATAGAACATAACAAATGTGAAGAAAAAATAGTTTCTAAAATCCACAAAAACTCATAAACTCGAGAATCAGATATAAAAAAAACTATTGATTGATTCATTGTCAATTATCGTGCACTATGCTCTTGTTAGAATTTGTGCTATAAATTCTTGTACTTAATAAATTTTTTATAATAATTTAGATTATTTTAGTTGCAATTTACTTTACCTACCCATATTACTGGTAAAATATTGAAGAATATGAGGTTAATATACAAGAGAATTATAGTTAATAGTATATGGATACGGATTATCTTAGAACACGTAATTGTACAAATGATTTTATCCAAATAATCCACTTGGAAACATGTAAGTGGGGTATCCTATCCCTCTATACTGTCTAGTAGAGTAAGTGTGCGCTAGCCCAATGAGGTAGGTCCGAGGGAACATGTACGAGGCCGCTTGGTGGGTCCATGTAAATGCTTTTTTTTTTTTTTTTTTTTTTTTTTTTTTTTTTTTTTTTTTTTTTTTTTTT